>NW_021636078.1:0-34593 GCF_004799145.2 Neltuma alba | reverse complement strand
GGTGAGGGGAACAAAGGGAGACGACGAACACAAGAGCCTAGAAGAGGGGAGAAGGCTGCAGGCATCAAACTAACAAGAATCATAAGGTGCCCACGTCACTAACAGTGATATTTCGTCCCATTCGAAGTGATTTGATATCTTTCAATCTTTTTTTTTTCAGAAAAAAAGAAACCGGCAAAAAGGGCAAAAAAGAAATTTCACTTAGCTTGTAAAATTTCATGTTCTGTAGTTATACTTTGGTACTTGATATAAAATTTAGTCGGTAGTTAAAGGGCCGTAATTTTCATAATTTAATAGATTAGACTGACAGATTAGACTGACAGTTAAAATGATTATGTGGTAATTAGATAAAAGTTTAATAAGAAATAATTACAGGGAGAATTTGAGAGGGGGACCAATAGGGAGTGATATTTATAGGAAAAGATCATAAAAATTAAATTTATTTAAAAGGATTAAATATTAAAATATAAATTTAAAAATACTATATTATTCCTGTTCAAACCTTCTACATTTTCTCCTATATTTCCTCATCCATTTTATTTTTAAAAATAATTTGAATTAACAAATTTTACTAAATTACACTTGATTTCTTTACAATCTGCGTAGAAATTAATTTAAAAAATACATAAACATTGTTTATTCATGTAAAAATTAAAGTTTTATTTTTTTTTATAAAAAATTAGTTTTTTAAAACTATCACAGATTTTAATTGAAAATAAAAGTTATATAATTTTATTAAAATTTAGATTATTATATACACGATTGTAAAAATTAAAAGAAAGAAAATACGTGTAATTTATTTTTTATTTTATAATAAATTTATATCAGATATAAAAATAAAAAAATTGATGTAATGTTGAGAAATTTAAAGAATTCATATAATTTATTATAATTTTATAAGACCCCTCGTCAAAATCATTTAACAAAAGCCACCTAATTATATAATAAAAACTTCATGTAATGCTAAGAAATTTAAATAAATCATTTTCTTTTATTTTTTAAATTGTTTATATAATAAATTGTATAATAATCTAAATTTTAATAAAATTATATAACTTTTATTTTCAATTAAAGAAAATTTTAATTTTTTATAAAGAAAATAAAACTTTAACTTGTACATGACTAAACAATATAATGTTTACGTATTTTTTTTAATTGATTATTATGTAGGTTGTAAATTTTGAGAGAAACAGTGTTTAAGTTAGTGAAATTTATTAATTTATTGGTTTTAAAAATAAAATGTAATAGAAAATATAGGAGAAAATGTAGGAGGTTCAAATAGGAATAATATAGTCTTTTTAAATTTATATTTGAATATTGATCCTTTTAAATAATTTTAATTTTTATGATCCTCTCCCATAAATATCACTCCCTATTAGTCCTTTTTTCTAATTCTCCCATAATTATATGCATATATATATTATATAAGAAGGCCTCGTAGCTAGTAATAAAGCTAATTTAGAAAGTCTATGGAGTGGATACCCTGATTTCATCACCAAATTTATGTATACACATATTTACAAGGCAATGAATTTATAATAATTCTAACTTCGAAGATGATAACATCATACTGTATGGAGTTTTTAATAAAATAACTCAGCTCAAAAAAAAAAAAAATAACACCACATATATGGCTACAAATGGTTTGAAAACATACTGAAATTTTTTAGAGGATCATTTTATTTTTTTATTTTTTCAGATCTTTTTATTAGGCCCAAGACTCAATCAGCTTTCTAAAAACCTTTTCATTTTCTGCTTTAATTCCGAATTTCAAGTCAGCTCAATCAAGAAAATGGTTTTCTAGCTAGCCCAAACCGAGTCATTAGTTTGGTTAACAATTTCATTCACCAAACTGTCCAATCCCATCCGATTTTTTAATTATAATTTGTAATAGTTTTTCAGTCATGGGATTTATTTTTTTTCAATTCATTTGAGTCTATAGGAATAACTCCCACTACATTTTAGTTTCCATAAAAATGTTGAACATTAAAGTCTTCATTAAAAAAATTCCAATTAGAGCTTTATAGTATTTAAGATTAACTTAGCTCGTATAAGTATCCAATATTATTAATATTATAAATAAAAATGAAAAATCTAGCAACGCTAGTTCTCATAATGAAGTCCCACAATAATCAAGTTTATATTAGCAAGAAATATTAGACAGAGATATTAGATAGTTGTAAAAAAATTTAAAAAAAGGAAAAATTTCAGGAAAAGCTCTTGAAATATAGAAAATTTCAGATTGGGTTCTGGAATTGTGTAAATGACAGAAAGGGTCAATGACCCAATCTGTCATTCGTAAAAATCAGAAGGAATTGATAACTTTCTTTTGGCTAAGCAAAAGTGAGTAGTTGTTCTCTAAACAAATCTAGGTAACACTTATACTGTTCTAGTAATTACATAATTAGTTATGGTTAATAACAAAGTACCTGATTACAAAAAAAAAGTAGTTATTCTCTACACAATCTAAGTAACGCTTACACTATTCTAGTGATTACATGATTAATTGTAGTTAATAATAAGATAACTGACTATGAAAAAGTGAGTACGAAAAAGTGATTAGTTATTCTCTGCACGAATCTATGTAACGCTTAAACCCTTATAATGATTCCTTAAATCATTGTAGTGAATGAATACTAATTAGGACAAAGTTGTCAATTCTTCTTAATTTTACAAATGATGTTATTGACCTTTTTTGTCATTTACACAATTTCAAGTCCTAATCTGAAATTTTTTATATTCTAAGAGTTTTTTTTGTTTTGGGATTTTCCCTTAAAAAAATGGTGGGCACACGGTACAATGCAAACAAATATAGCTGTCCGTGTTTCGTTTCCCAAACAACCAACCCACAAATCTCACTCCCATATCCCCACTGTGCTCCACTCTTTCACGTTTCCTTCTCTTTTTTACCATGCCGCGGCTTCGTGAAAAATAACACAATAATTAATTTGACTTTCTGTCTTTCCTCCTTTTTTTTTTTTTTTTTACCACATAAACTTACTCATTCCAACTGCCCGGAAAGCAGCAAAACTTCTAAGATTGAATTTCTTCTCACATAGATAGATATAGCTTGAATATATATATGAATTATTTTTTAAAAAACAAATAATTGAGAAAAATAGAGATAAAGTGTAGAAAAATAATAGTTGTGTTGAACATGAGTAATGGAACTGCACAAATTTTGGAATGGACTTGATTTCTTTTTGGTTAAGATGTTTTTTCTCTAAAAGTATTCATTAAGAAGTTACAGGTAGAAGATTTATTTTTATTCATTTTACTCAATGTTTAGAAATATTTAAAAAAACAGTGTTACTTTTTTCATTAAAAATTAATGTTTATAATAGAAGGGTGAAATTACTCATTTTTTTAACCTATTAACTCAAAAAGTGGTTTTAAGTACTTCGTGGATATTTTTAAGATGAAAATTAACTTAATCCAGCCTGTCTAGTACAAAGGTAATGAAAGGGAGAGAAAGAGAGAAATTTTTTTAATAAATTTAATTCTGAAAAAATTGATGAAGTGAGTCAAAAGTTTTTAATTAATTTTTTCTTGTTTTTTTATCTTGCATATTTTCTCATACATAATATATGTGGGAAATTCAATAAAAAACAAAGAAGACACGAAGTTTTTTCTTGTTGCGTAATAAGTGAGTAGGACGAAAGAGGACAAAACACGTGGCCGACATGCATACAAGAGTTGGTCCCACAAATGGGGCAATAGAAGAAGAATATCCCAAGATTTAGTGGGGGGAAGCATGATGGCGGATGCACACCAGATCTTTCCCCTATGCTCCCCGTGGGGCTCACCGTCATCCCTACCCCAGCTTCGCCTCCCCCTCGCCCTCTCTATTGCGTTGCATGCTTTTTCTCGTGCAATCATTCTCTACCATTTCTCAAGTTACCCGAATTCTCCATCATCGCATTAAATAATTTATTTTCCAAAAAAAAAAACCAATGGGTAGGGATTGTGATTGTTTGGTTTTCTATTTCCAAAACTATTTTCTTAAAATAAAAAAATATATTTGCAAATGTATTTTTAGTAATGTGTTCTAGAAAAAGGTAAAACAAAAATAAAATTTATTCTGAAAAATTAAAAAAATCAGGATCTTTTTTTTTTTGATGGTATGATAATTTTTGTCCTCAAAAATTAGAGAAGAGGGAGAAAATATAATATTTTCATTAATAATAATCATATTAGTAAAACAAGCTATTTTTTCATCTTTTACTTCACTAGTTTAAATAAGGTTTTTGAAATAACGATTTGAGCAGATTTTTAATTTTTTTACAAATTTTTTTTTTGAAAAATTACTCTATAAAACTATCTTAAGAGCATAAAAATAGATAATAAAACCAAGTAAACCCTTATTTTATACTTTTTCTATTCCTATTTTCCTGTTCCATTTTCGTTTTGTTCCCTAAACATGTCTTGTTCCATATTTAAAGATATAATTATTGCTTATTTCTGGTAATAATTTTGGTACATGGAGAACATTAAATGGGGGTAGTTCATATTTAAAATTGTATGGCATGAAAAGTAAAACTGAAAAGGATGAAAAGTAAAACTGAAAAGGAATAATACGTGGATTTTCCTTTCGTATTGCCATGACCTATTTTCTTTACCAAGACAAGTAAATTTAGAACTTGTAAAAATTAATGAAATTGGGTGATTTTTATGTAAGTACCAAATGAAATGTCTATTTTTTAAATTTTTTTTTATATAACTCAGAGTATTCTCAAAGTCATTTTGAACTTAAAATTAAAATATATATTGGCCTCTCAATAAATTCACTTTTCATGATCTTATATTTTCTACCTTACAGAATGAAACTACTTACCATATCAACTAACAATTTATTAATAATAAAATGTTTATTTAACTGTGAAGAGTTGGAATATGTTTTGATTGTCTTTTGTTAAATTTATCCATTATTAAATTATATTGAAAATGTGGAACAATTAAACTGAAGGTTTATATTTAAGCCAAATTTCAAATTTGTTATACTATATTCGTTTTTAGCTCACAAAAATCAACAAAACCATGCTTTGTGTTTTGATTCTATAAGGTGAAACGCCGACTTAATTGCAAATGGATGGTTGACATGAATTGTTTAGTTATTTTTGATAAATTCAAATCCAATGGTAATAAAATGTGATTTCAATATATAATTTCCAACCGCGAAGGAACACGACTAATTTGGATCCATTAATCACACAACTTCTTAATGCGTGACCCTTTCTTTCTCTGTCATATTTGAATACATCAAGGTGCGAAGAAAGAGGTTTTCGTTTACTTGTTAATTTTTGAATGGCTTCCTCTTCTTTACCTTTCCCCTTTTCCTTTTCTTCATTCTTTCTTTTATTTCTCTTCTGTTCTGTTCCGTTTCCCTTTCAAGCTGCTTACCAATTATCATCCATCATCATGCCTTGCTTTTGATGCATTACTATGTTGACTAATCCCAACGAACCACTCTCTCTCCCTTTCTCTCACCTTTGCTTTCCTGCTCCCCAAACACTCTCGCTTGGTCTCTCTTTGGCTGGTTCCAAACGAAACAAATTAACCCATTATTCGTCTTTCTCAAGATTACATGAATGAAACTAATAAAGCACTCATTCTTACTCATCTTCTCTGCTTCTTTTACGTAGAGATTTATATGCTTGGTTCTGAAGTTTGGCCTCCGTATCCACAGCTCGGTGCTTCTCCTTCTTCATCTTCTTCCTTCAATTTGAACAGTTTGCGAAATGATGCAGCGTTTTGCGCTCTGAACGTTTCATCCGAGTAAGATTCAATTCAGCCATCTTGAGTTTCATGTCTTGGGCATGTTCTCTGTTCTTGTATCTGTGTTTTCTCTTGTTAGTTTTTCCAATTCTTTAAACAATTTTTTTCTGCTTTCAATTAGTTTCTTAGATGTCTGATGCAATGCCTGATTCTGTGATGAGTAATTTGATTGAAGCATTCTCATTGACTTGTTGAACAATTAAAAGCATAAGATAGCTTTTTTACCGGATGTACCCCCCCCCCAAAAAAAAAAAAAGAAAACAAGAAAAAACGTGTGGAAAATAACTCAGTGTAGGTTTTACTTTGAAAAATCCAAAAGGATAGGGACAAAAAGGAAATGATAAATCCTCCTTGTGGGATGAGCAGAAGTTGACCTGTAGTGAATAACTTTATCAGTTTCAGAAGACGATGGCCACGGCCACATAGGCCAAATTCCTTGCTGGATGCCAATTAGTAATCAGGAGATGGATGCCAATGATACTGTGTAGAGAAAAGATACTCTGACAGTAGTCATAATCATTTTCTGCAGTTGATGATGTTCATGGAATTGGAGTCTGTTGGGACTAATTCTAAGAAATAGAATGCTTGTGAGGATTTTTGTTCCAAGAAGCATTAGTTCTTCAAAAAAAGAGTCCTGTTATATTTAGCACTTATATGAAGCAAAGCACTTCAATTTGTACTAAGATATTTTATTCTGTTAGATTCTTTTGTGTTGTGTCATTGTATTTATGTCATATGATGTCTCCTTCAGTGTTATTATCGGTGCTTCTTAGATTCTGATACAACTTATTTAGATAAATAATTATGAATGGATTTCTTCTGTCTGATTGAAAGCAATGGGCCGTGCCATTTATTATATATCACCTCATTTCTAAACAGGAGTCAAATTAGCACCAAAACCATGCCTAGCGGCCTTATTTCCTGGCACAAATGCTGAAATTTTTAGTTTATAATATGCTAAATGAAGGTGAACCATGAGAACTACATATTTGCATTCAGTAAAAAGCAGTGAGAATGACTTTGCAATCAGGTCTCAAACTTAATTATGAATCGTTTTCGCATTCAGTTAAGAAGCTTATGGTAACACATTCTTGTTATTTGTTCATGATGAATCATTTTCATATTCAGTCAAGACTTGTTTGGTAACACATCTTTCTTATTTGCTAATGATGAGTCATTTTCGCATTCACCTAATAGTTGTTTGGTAACACATCTTTGTTATTGTTTTTGCTTGGTGCATAATATGGAATCCAAGGCATTTTGTTAACAATTGCATTCTGTATGCTGACATATCTGCTTTGGATTTATGCACCCTTTTGGTTTTACTTTTCTCACATTTTATGGTTTCCAACTTTCAGGAATATTATGAAATGATTTTGCACTTTTCGCATAGCTGAAAATGCAGGGCCTTACAAATAAGTTTAATTAGTGATTGCCAAAAATCAAAGTAATTGATAATTTCTAAAGACTAATGAGCTTATCTCATAGGTACAAAATAATAGCTTGAGTTGAGTTAGCTAAGAAATCATCAAATTCTGAAATTCTTCAGTTACTGCCAGGAACTGGAGCAAGAGGCAGAATGCTCTGAAGTCTGATGCAGGACAATAAGAGCATTCTGCATCCACTTAGCTCAGTCAACTTCACTATTCAGCTTTCAGGTTTTATTCAAGTAACTTCAAAAACATAGCAACAGACATTTGCGTTACATCTTTCCAAGGTGTTAAGCAGTTGCTATTCTATAGACTATTTCATCATCCTCTTTCTCAGTGCATGATAGAATATACTGGTTTAGTTTATTATAGTTTTTCATTGATCTGTAGGTGAGGTCACTTTCGTCTACATGCTGAAGAACCCTCAAGAGTTCTATACACCGAAATGAGAATGACAAAGGCTTTATTGAATGAAACTTGAGGTAAGGCTCTCATGCAGACTGTTCTTTCACCATTATTCTTTATATTTAGTGAGCTTTCCTTATACGCAATTTAGGATGATGAAGACAAAATCCTTCTCTCATCTTTCCTCCCTCTTTTTTATTTTTTGATTCTCTTTCTTTGTTATTGTTTTCTTTTCTTTTCTTTTTCCTTTCCTTGTTTTTTTGTAGACTTATGTTATCTAAATTTTTAGTAGAATTGGCAGCTGGCACATGTTAATCTGTCTTCTGCTGCTAATCAGATGATCCTTGTTCCAGTTTTCTTCATGTTACGTGTATTAACTAGTTAGTCATTGCTGACAAGGCATGAGCTGATTAGGTCCTATATTTAGACCCTAGTGTGTTTTGATTGGCTCGGTTGCAAAAGTTAGCTTTTATGCATAACACTTCACCTGCTGAAATGTTCTGTAAACACACTCTCTCTTCCCAAGCTCTTCCCAAAAATAATGGTTTTCCATTTAAGTTTCATTATTTCCTTGCAAAAGTTTTTTCCGCCTTTATACTTTAGATATTTCATACTGATGCATTGCAGTTTTCTCCCATAGCAGTACTCAATCAACTGATCAAGGTATCAGATACTTATTTCATGAAATATGTTGTCACTTGCAAGGTACAAGCCATCCTTTTTCAATCGGGCTTTTGAAGTAGGGACTTTTACTGACTATTGGGTATAGACCAAAACAATCAACAATGAAGTTTATGAAACTTGGAACAAGGCCCGATACCTTCTACTCAGAACAAGCCACTAGGTACTGACAGTAATCCTTTTCTAAGATGCTTCACACAGTCTTTTTCTTCCTTGATATGAAAAATAAACACGAATTCTGATTATGCAGGACTCTGGTTTCAGATATACCTTCAGACCTTGTGATTCAAGTCAATAATATCACTTTTCTACTGCACAAGGTACACATGAAAGGGAGTCACGGTTATATTGGTCAGAACTACTCTTTTTATTGGAGAAAAAATATAATTATGATGGGGGGGGGGGGGGGGATAGAGAGAGACCAAAATTAAGTCTTTGTTCATGTTCACTTCTACTTTTGTTTGCTGCAGTTTCCACTTCTTCCAAAATGTGGCCTCCTGCAGAGGCT
Organism: Neltuma alba; assembly: GCF_004799145.2. NCBI lineage: Eukaryota > Viridiplantae > Streptophyta > Magnoliopsida > Fabales > Fabaceae > Neltuma > Neltuma alba. Next base: position 25,794 of record NW_021636078.1, on the reverse strand, counting down.
TTGCTCTGATTCTAGTGATTCTGAGTCTATCTCTATAGAGCTTCACGATATTCCTGGAGGGGAAGAAGCTTTTGAACTCTGTGCTAAGTTTTGCTATGGAATTTCAATAAATATAAGTGCTCACAACATCGTACCTGCACTCTGTGCCGCCAAGTTCCTCCGGATGACTGACTCCATTGAGAAGGGAAACTTTGTTGGTAAACTTGAGGCTTTCCTGAATTCCTGCGTACTTGAAGGTTGGAAGGACTCCATTGTGACTTTGCAGACCACAGCTAAGTTACAAGATTGGTCTGAGAATGTTGGTATAGTCAGAAAGTGCATTGATTCAATTATTGAGAAAGTTCTCACGCCCCCACAACAGGTCTAAGGATTTGGCCCTTTCTACTTCGTCAAATTTCTAAAATTTCCGTAAATATGTTTAAATAGATACTTTCTATAAAAGATAGATAAACCAAACAAATCATAAATATACAATTATGTCATATGTGAGTCATACTAAATGCTGCACATAAGATACTTGTATGACTTTTCACGAGTGACTAGATCTATTGAACGTTGGGCAAGTTTTCTCAAAATACTAGAGCGGGCCTTGGACATGCGTGGATTTTGAGATGAATCACATTATTCATGGCGTGTGATTAGTGCATTTTCTTACAACTTTTATAGATATTAATTTTTAATTGTTATGCCTGTGGACATTTGCTGAATAAATGAAGATCCTCATGTACAGGTCAAATGGTCCTACACTTACACCAGGCCCGGGTACAAGAAAAAACAGAACCCCGGTGTCCCAAAGGATTGGTGGACGGAGGATGTTTCTGATCTTGAGATAGACCTTTTCCGATGTATAATCATGGCTATCAGATCGGCATATGTGCTACCACCACCACTTATAGGTGAAGCCTTGCATGTCTATGCCTGTAGGTGGCTCCCAGGGATCACAAAGCTTAGGAGTTCAACAAGTTCAGCTTCTCAGACAGAAGAATCCAAGGAAAGAAATGGAAGGATTCTTGAAACAATTGTAGGCATGATTCCGGCAGATAGAGGGTCAGTTTCAGTTGGCTTCTTGTTAAGACTTCTCAGAGTTGCAAATTTTCTTGGGGTCTCCCCAATGACGAAGACTGAACTAATAAAGAGAGCCAGCCTACAATTTGAGGAGGCAACAGTGAGTGATCTGCTTTACCCTTCAACATCACTTTCTGACCATCACTTTTATGATATAGACATAGTTCTAGCAGTGCTGGAAAGTTACTTGAAGCTTTGGAAAAGAATGGCTCCTGGTGCAGTAGAGAGCAGCAACTTTTTAAGGTCAATTAGAAGTGTCAGCAAGCTCATTGATTCATATCTTCAAGTGATTGCAAGGGATCATAATATGACGGTGTCAAAATTTGTTTCTCTTGCTGAAACTGTACCCGATGTTGCCCGAGCGGAACATGATGATCTGTACAAGGCCATTAACATCTATCTCAAGGTGAAGTATTTATATTACACCTGCATTGACATAAAATTTTGGAACCTTCTACGTCTAATTCTTATCTTCTAGAAAAATACCTAAGAAACACTGCCTTTTTTGCATTTTTTCAATCCCTCTCTTTAAAATCACTATTTTCAAAATTTCTATAACAAAGGAATAGATTAGCAGCATATAGTTAAATCCTTCAACAATTGCTTTTAGCAAATATTTGATATATTATTTGTATTTTTGTCATTTGATAGAGGTTATTACTGTCTGAAAAATTTTCTTCTCTGTTGCTTCCCAGAAACCAGAAGGCAGCGAGAGAGAGAGAGAGAGAGAGAGAGAGAGAGAGAGTCCTGCCATCATTTGTTTTGGTCAAGAGTAGAAGCTATTCTTTTCTTTCAAAACGATCTTTTCCTCTTCCCCAGCCCCTTCAAACACACACCAAAATAATTCTTATCCATTAATATAACTTTTTCATTGTACTTAATAACTGTATATAATCAGTTTCATATTGAGTTTAGCAAGACAATATGGTACATTTGTAGTAGAAGTTTCATCGCCTTACACTATTTTAATGACATTATTAACAGGAGCATCCTGACCTGAGCAAGGCCGACAAGAAGCGCCTGTGTCGTATTCTAGACTGCCAGAAACTGTCCCCGGAAGTCCGAGCTCATGCTGTGAAAAACGAGCTTCTTCCTTTGAGAACGGTTGTGCAGCTGCTCTACTTTGAACAAGAAAAAGACTCCTCCATGTCTACCACTAGCCACCATAAAATGCCAAAACCTCACGAGCTTCTTCTTGGAGCCAAAAAGAGGCCACAAGTCAGAGACAGCAACGGGAAGCAATATTCTATAGGCCCAGATAAAGAACTCAAGAGAGAAGAAGACACAAGAAGCGTATCTCTTCCTGTAACCAGAGAAAAAGATCGACCCAAAATTAAAAGATCAGGCAGTAAGTTGCCAGAGGAACTAGAAAGGAAGATGGTTATAAAAGAGGTTGAAGAAACGGGATCAGAGAGGGGAATGGAAGTGAAAGAAGAAAGTATACCAGGTGGTAGCAGGTTGAACTTGGATCCTAAGAAAAGCATGAGAAGGGCACGAAGTAAGTCAGAGTATGGCCGTGAAAAAGGAAGATAGAGAGAAATATATATCTTAGACACAACATCTGTTTAATTACTTTTATATGTGAACTTGGTAATTTCAATTCTTATTATTTTCTTTTTCCAGTGACATAAATGTTGTACGACAAGTACAAGCAGATAAATATTTGCACTCTTCTGTTTCACGGTAAAGAGTTGCGATTATTAGGAAATATTTGAGAAATTTCTGTTGTATTTTATCTATTGAAGAGGTCGATACTGCATTTGGAATTGGAATATTCTGAGAGTCACATTTTCCATGACATTGCAATTGTAATATACAACCTTCTGTCTTCGGTCTTAATATAAGAGTTAGTTAGGGATTTGATTTAGTCTTAAATATAAAAATTCAATCTATTTTGCCTTTCCAAATTTGTAATTTACTGTTCCTATTGATTATTCATGTCAAGGGTTTCTGTCCAAAAAAGGCATTTTACAAAAAGCAACTCATATCTGTGGCAAATAATTAACTTACTGATTTTCTTTATCTACTCAAATTAGTTAGGTAATTCTTATATTAAGGATCGGAGATAGTATCATGATATCCCCACTGCTAAATTGGGAGAGAAGAGATTTTTTTTTCTTTCTTTTTTTTTAGATCATCATGTAGTGTCTGTTACTTTCTCAATAGTCACTGATTGTCATATAACTCCTTTTTCGGAAAGCTCTTTGAAGTAATCTAGCATTGATCTGAACCTTCGGAATTGACTCAGTTTAATAGTGTCCATTTAATTTTTATACTCCTCTGGTCCTTAATATAAAACCTATTTAACTAATTTGATTAAATTAAGGAAGTTAGGTAAGTTAGTTAATTATGAGAAATGTGATGTGTTTTTCCTAAAACACCATAATCATCTTTCTTAATACCCCATCTCCCTCTTCTACTTAATTATAATTGAGGGAGTATCCATAGGGGTAATTTAGAAAAAATTGATAAATATGAGAAATGGGTCTTATATTTAAGACCAAAATCAACTCAATAATTGGGTCCTATATTAATGACCGGAGGAGTATATGTTTATAATTTCATATAACATTTAAAATATCGCTTGTCCGGGTGGTAACATCTCAGGAAACTGAATTTTCAAGTGCTTCAAAATTTTTGCGGTCATATGAAAACACTGAACAATCTGAAAGAATCATATTCCCATTTGTGTTCCTTGCATATTCCTCAATGGGGTATTCAATGGATGCATATACATTTAATCAGTAAATGAGCCCTCTTTTTCTTTTCTTTTTTTCCCTCTTTTTTTTTTGACACACCAGAATTGGATTTCATGAGCAGGTTTGAATAGTTGCACTAGAAATAGGAACTAGCCATATGTCCAATCCAGAGCATCCTCAGAACTGGTAAAAAAGTGAACAGGCAGGAAACTAGCCTAAAACCGGTCTTGAACCGATCTATGATGAACAATAAATATTTTTATTGTACCACTTTGGTCATAAATATAAGTCATTTATAGGAAAAAATTTTGGTCCAACATTTAAGTTACTTATAATATACTTAATGTTTGTTTTCCAATTTTACTCTTATTTAATCATCATTGGAAAGAGAAAAAAAAAGGAAGAGATATAAGAATGACTTGTCAATTTGTTAATGTAAAGAGAGGAAATTTTAATAAGGGTAAAATTAAAAATTTATTAATTTAAATATTTCTTGGTATGTAAAAATATGTGATGGGCAACTTATATTAAGAACCAGAGTGATAATGATGTGATCTACTGTAAACTTAGTATGTATGACAAGAATCTGGATAAAAATTATCTAATGTTCTTATTTTTCATACGTATTTTTTAAAATTATATCATAGTTCAATAGTCCAACTGATGAACCTTGAACCAATGGCTTGGTTAGCTCAATGCTATGTTTAATTATGAAACCATCGTTTTTAACCGCTGCTCATAGAATATTAATGTAAAAAATTTTCAGCGTCTAAAATTTCTTGTTCATCCTTCCCCTTTTGAACTTCTATAATTTATTGTGTCTGAATTATTTAGTTTATTATGCTAGAAAGGCTGGTCACCAAAAAGGAGGCGAATAGAGCGATGCAAAATTTTTACAATTTAAATGTAAACACAGAGTGAGTTGAGAAACATGTCCATGACAACGAAAAAAATCAGAAGCTAGAGGTGAAGTTTAAGGTTGTGTTCGGGATCACGCTGATGAGCCTCAACAAGCTGTAAAAAGTAGCTACAAACCTAAAATACATGTTTAGATGGGTGCTAACAGTAAATGGCTTATGCTTTCTGGTAAAAAAAAAAAAAGGCTTATGCTTTGAAGTGATTTTTTTCCCAACAATGCCTTTTGTTGCTTTTGTCTTTTGCATTTCACGTTAGACAAAAAAGTAGGGTCCAGATGGGTGAGTGAAAGGCTGCTTTTACTCATCTCCTAGAGTTCATTTCAAGATTAATAAAATCTTTTTTAAAAATTTAATTGGTGAGAAGTAACTTATAAATTTTTACACATATTGAGTGCGAATTTTATACACAAAGTACTTATATTCTGATTTAGATAATTCTCACTAATTATATTTTCAATAGGGGGATTTTTTTCCCGATTTTTTCCTAAATTTAAATATTTTAGTATTTTTAAATTTTTTTGAATAATAACTATGTAAACAGAGTAAAATTAAAGTATTTAATTAAGAGAAACACATAGGCACCAAATTAAAAATTGAGCAAAAATACAAGCATCTGCAAAATGGTTTTCTCTTCATTTTTATAATTTTTAATTTTAATATTCCTCTTAAAATTAATACATAATGTGCATATACTATATATACATTATTTAATAAAACTATTTCCTTTTAAATCATTTTATATTCAAACTTACTTTTATATTAATAATCTAAATAAGTTTTCGCTTGTCAAATTGATTTTTTTTAACAAAAGTCAATCCAAACATGAATTAAATTACACTAATTGACTTTTCTTTTTGTATAATTCAAAGTATGCTCAAGTCACTTTTAACTTGAAATTAATTTTTGTCAAGTCGGGAGTACCACATCTCACATTTTTGGCTACTAAGAGAGAAATTTAAAACTGACTAAAGGCTAGATAGGATAATAGAGACATAGATGAGACATCTTTTGAGATAAAATTCTAGTAGGAACTAAATTGTAAATTTGAAAAACTTCGTTCTAAAAAATGCATTTTTGGAAGGTGTGCTCGAAATTAACAGAAAATAAGAAAAAAATTGTATAAACTAGAATTTGAGGCCTAAAAGGTGAAAATTTGATAAAAATAATTTGTGATACGAAAAATGTAATACCTTAACTTTAGACCATGCATGCGGCCAAAACATGATAATTGGAATAACTTCGCATAATCACATCTCATTAAACTAGGAAAAACAGATTTTGAAAAATTACTTAGGTTACTATTCATTTTATAACTCTAAAAATATTGTCAACTTTGAAAATTCATAATTAATTCTAAAAAAATTGAAATGAGGTGGTTCTAAGTTTTATTTGAAGCTCATTCAATTCCTTATGGAGGAAAAATAATCATCGGTCAATTACTAAATCGTATGAGGCTTCATTTTCTTCCAAAAAATCACTATTCATTTGGTCTATTTTTATTTTTCAACATTTTACCTTAACTTCAAAAGTTCATATCTTTTCATACAAAACTCCAATTTTGGCAATCTACTACTTCATTTGAAGCTTAAAATATGATCCATAAGGCCACCAAATTTCATATCCAGATTCTATCATTTGCTCATAAAAGTTGCAGTCCCAAAATTAGGGTTTTACAAGCTATTTTATCTCATTTTATTTCCCTAACATGTGAAATTTGATTTCTAGCTTTCATTCTTACTAAAATCCATTCATACAATCATGGATACTATATCATAATACCTCCCAAGGAGTGGGAGCAACCATCCATACAAGCATTGATCAATACACAAACATTACATAATCCATATAATTCATTATACAAAACATATAAAACTTCATAATATTGCATGCAAGATTCCTTATCAAGCTTCCAAACTCTTTCTTTTGTCCCTTTATGAGCCATCTCTTGGGAGGATCAATTGTATATAAAAAAAGTGAGATTTGAAAGAAATCTCAATGGCATAAAACAACAATTATAGTACTAAAAATGTCAAATTATTCATCCTGTACATAATCAAATCTTTTCACATATTTGTTCACATTTTCATGCAATGGAAAGGGAACATAACATCATCTCATTAATATCTTAACTACACACATTGCCAAGGCATAAATGCAAGGACTTAAATACATTTCATCACACATAACCACATCTGGCATAATATACATAGCAAAACAACCAATATAAATCAATACTAAAATTATAAGTTCATGCTACCCCTTATCAAGATTAACTCCTTGATCCTCTTAGCTTGCTCTTGAGCCTCCTCTTGCTCAATTCCAATGTCTATTAATCACATAACAATGGCATTCCACATTACTAAAACAATTTATCAAATACCTAACTTAAAACCCTAACTAATAATCCTTAAATTTTGGGCTTTTGCATTATCTTTTCTGACATAATTCTCTTAGTAGCCAGATGGTGGGAAGAAATTGGATTTTTATAAAACTAAGCTTAAGTTTTAACAAGAATCAAACTCTAACCCTATAATCTTAGCTCGGCTGAATGGTATACCAAATTGTCACAAATTATGGTTCTTCTAAAAACCAAGTTAAAACATAAATTTCGAACCATTCTCTACCCTTTAATTTGTATACCATAAATAATTCATTTCTCAGTGTATGAAAACTTGGATAGCAACTAGACTTAGGGTTTCAAGCTTTCAACTTCCAACAAAACCCTATATAGAACCAACAATTCATATGGCATCATAAGTTGGATAAGATTGATGATCTTACCTTGATTAAGTGCTTAATTTCACCTAGATTTTCCCTTATTCTTCTCTTCTTCCTTCTTCCTCCTTGCTTGGCCGAAACTTTCCTTTCTTTTTGCTCTTGAGTTGACTAAAAATTTTAGCCTAAAGTGAAACATTCTTCCTTAAACCCTCTTTAGTACATGTTTGGAAGTGTTACAGTTCAAGCTATTTACGAAACAAACCCGTAGATTGAAAACTTGCTTACTAGTTAATGGGTTTCTGTTCACTAAAAATTCTAGATTTTTGGTCCAAATTTGATAATTCATAACTAATTCTAGAAAAATTATATTAAGGTGATTTGAAATTCTATTTGAAGTTATTTCAATTTTCTATAGGGAAAAAATTTAAATCTGGCCTTACCCCATGCCAATTTGTATAGTGTATTCGTGAAAATTTTGCTGTTCATTTGATCAAAACAGTATTTTTTTAGTTTCTCTACCTTAACTTTGACTGATCATAAATCTTAGCACACATATCCATTTTAACTGATCTACCGCTTGTTTCAAATCTTAGGATGTGTATTTTAAGCATACCAAATTTCATGAGCAGAATCAATCGTTTGCCTCACTTTCACTTTGCCACTATTTTCATGGCTTATTTAGGGATAACTTATCCCCCTAACTTGCATTAATAATCCATAATAAATTCAATACATATGCCATACTGATCCAACATTGCATTTATCATTATTATTCATCGTTATAGTCCATTTATACATGCCATTATTATCATTTGTCATCACATAACATCAATGGCACATCTATAACATACATTGGTATACCAATTACACAGTGTAATATAATAAATTTCTTCAATTTTTTCCTCTTTTCTTTGCTTCCACTTTATACATCCTTTACTTGATCATTATAACCAATTAGGGCTGGTTAAGGAAAGGTAAAATTTAGGAGAATCTCAGTAGCAAGCATTACTATTAATACTTGTAAGATGGATGCAAGTGTATGACATGCTTGTTTGATCTAGCTCATCCTTACTTATAACATGTTCTTATGCTCAATGTTTCACATTAACATGTAGGCCATGAAAAACATCAAAGAAATAGAACATTATACTTGCATTTGTATCTCATATTATTATCAAATAATATAATGCATATCAACATACAAGCATACATATCAAACACACAAAAAAGGTAAGTTCCCTATATTGTATCTTTAAGCTTTTCTTCCTTGATCCCTTTTATCCCAACTATCAAGATTGTCTAAAAATCTTTCCATTCTTCTTCTTGGGTATCTCATGGCCCTAATTCACAATACGAAATAATAGCCAATCCATTAAAACCATGAAAAACCATTAACCATCTTAACTCTTAAACTCTTTCCTCTTTAACCTTGAATTTCACTTTCCTAATCTTGATTCCTATATTCATTCTCTTGACGGTTTCCCACTCAATTTTTCATGAAAAATCTAAATATGAGCTTAGATTTAACAAAATCCAACTCCTTCCTCCATTTCTTAACTTGGCCAAATGGTATGCTTTAGGGGTCCAAAAATTCTATTTTGAATTCTAATGCTTTCAAACTTGTTTTCTCACTTTTAACCTACACAATTTTTCATTCTAAACTCATTGGAAGTATCAACATCATTAAAATCTAACCCTAAGGCATAAAACTTAGCTTGGATAAACAATTCCTTTAAGTAACATAATCATAAAATTCAACCAATTTTAACATAAAACAACTTGATACTTGTTACTTTCAAGCCTTTAAACATTATTCTAACATCAATTTCATCTTCCTTTTAACTTAGGAATTTCGTACATCATACCCCCTTAGGGTTTCAAGCTCCTAAAAACCATCAAAACCCATAACCAAGCTCAAGAACAACAAGGGTAATGAAAACTACATCAAAAACCATGAACATACCTGTTTTGGAGCTTGATCTTCCATGGGAAGACTTGAAATTCCTCTTCTTCTCTTTTTGCTCAATTTGGTCTCCCCCTTCCTCTTTCTCATTTGGCCAAAGGCCTAAAGGGAGGGTAAGGGGTATATATAAAAGTAAGCTTAAATCTTGGCCATTGATCTTGTGTATATGTGGCTTAATCTTGGCCATCTATTTTGCCTCTTTGTCTTGTGATGATATGTGTCCTCGTGATATCATGCTTACATCATTTTGCTTACATCATCAAGCCATGTGTCCTTCCCTTATATCTCATCTTCCATCTAACTGTTCACGTAATACCTTCTCCTCTCATCTAACTGCAGACACAATCCCTTACATGTCCCTTCATCATTTTGGCATTAAAATAGGGAGGAAATTAATAGAAAATTCATGTAAAATGCAACCCCTAGGTATTTCTCTACTTATAGTGTCATTTTGTACCATGTCAGGTACTTTTCAGGTCTTGACTTACCTGGTACCACTAGGACATATTCTGGTATCATTTTCTTATCTCAAATAAGTCCAAATATGGCACCATCTCAGATGAGCATAGAAAAAAATAGTTAGCTCCACTAGCAGGCTACTTAGCCTCACTGAATCACGCAGTAAAGATTTTGTTGTCCCAAGTAGACAGAAGACTGTCTAAAACATACTCGTATTGCATTTTAATTTTTCTACTGGCCATAAATAGCTCTTGGTGGCTCAACATGATGACTCATAATGGCATTATGATTCATTTGTTGACTCAATGCACTAACTCATATGCTGACTCAATGCTTTCATTAATGCGCCATCAATACCTTTAGATATTTTCTTTGATTTTGTCTCCTATTTAGGGGGACAAAAATTATTTAATATTTGAATAGAGTATTTTATTCAATCCAGAACTTCAAATATTTATCCATTCATTCATAAACTTTCTTTAATTTTGGAAAAAACTCTATGAATTTTCTCAAACCATAACTCAACCCGTAGGTATTTTTTTTTGAATTTCTTGTAAAATGCCCTTAAATTGTAAAATTGGCTTTTAAATATTTTTAAAACCATTCTACTAGTTTTCTGGGGATGAGACTGATTTTATAATTTTCTATAGCCTCTTAACTCATAAATCCATATTTTCACTTACTTTTCTGAGATTTCCTTATGGCTTAAATAATTAAATGTCACTGTGTACCTCAAAATAAGTCAAAATCCTTAAAATTCATTTAAAGGCAATTTAAGGCAATTTTTGTAATTTTTCTTTATATACAAGCCTTAACATGCCATTTCTCATTTTTTGACAATTTTTTGGAATTTTTGGGCATAATTTTTATTTTTGCCCTTACCGGCTCGAAACTTTTCAAATTTACAATTAATCCCTGCTCAAGAATCCTTCAACTGAGGTTCCCAATATAATCTCTGGGCCTTAGTTACCTCAACTCCATATGGTAGACCCCCTAAGACTTCATCAGAGTCTCTATCATCCTCTTTTCTCAGTCCAAAAAAACTTTTACTTTGCGATTTAGTCCTTAAAAATCCCTCTATCCCTTCAGGAAACCTTTAGGGATTCCTGCAAAAAAGGATCTAGTAGCCTACCCTTCATAGGCTAATTCTGGTGCTTTTAGGCCTAAAATTTGGGATGTTATAACCTTTTTCTTCTCAAAAGAAATTTCGTCCTTGAAATTTCTAGGTCAAACGTCTATTCTTACCCTTAATGAGAGGTTAACTGAGGAGAATATCCCCACTTATACTCAACTTTGGTCCTTTTAAACTTTCCATTATACCTCATTGCTAGGTTTTGATCTTAGAATTCATGCTTACATAGCTTTTCGTTCCCTTACTTTTCTGTCATTTACATGAGCATGGCGCTTACTTTTAAGCATTTCATCATCACTGTTCATATTCTTCCTACACTTTAGGCCCATCATTTCATGATAATGCCATGACAGTACACTTGTCTTTATGGTATATTACTATACTATGGCATTTTTGGTTCCTCTAACACTGCCTTTATCAGGTCTTTTAGCATACTCTGTCATTCTCATCTTTACTTTAAAGGCTTATCTCCTTTTCTTTCACATTCTCATTTCATACTTAGCTTGTCTGAATGCATACTGTTAAGGACTTACAGCTCTTTGTTCTTTCAACTCTTACTTTCCTCACTTTCTTTTATTGACTAGAACAGAATTGAGCTTGGTCTAATTAGCAATAACGGTATCCGTGGAAAAGTTAAGGTTACTCTCTCTGTATTAGTCAACCAGTTGAGGAGGTTTTAGTATCTCAAACTCATCCCTAGTTATCATCTTCCCAAATAGGTATTATACTCTTACTCTTATGGCTCAGCAACTTTCCTTTAGGCTTGATCTATTACAACCTTAAGAGCTACTACGCTCTACCGTAAGCCTCTTTAGGATCTACTGTGACCCTAGAATTTTTCTCTGCTCGAGCTATATTCCAATTCCCTGGGAGACTCTAGACCACAAGATTGAGTAATAAAATAAGTCACCTATACTTAATTGATAACTTGACTGATCATTCCCCAAGACTAATCACAGATGCTAGTATTGCCTTCTTAGGCCCTACTCAATCTTTTCTGTCAAACTCCAGAGTCATTCATCTTTCTACCTTTCCTTTTCCCTTAGCTCTTAACTTTCTTAGGCCATTTTTCTTTTTATTGTGTCTCTTTAGTGTTTTAGGCCACGGTTTATCTTTATGGCCTTTTGATTTACCATCAAATTCATGCCAGTCTGCCATACCTTACTAATTCTCTTACTTATCTTACTACCATCACTATCTCTTATTGAATATGAATGGTACAGGGAGAGAATTTATAAAATCATCTCTATTATCTTTCTCGGATATTTTATCCTTACATTACTCTTGGCCAGTTTTGCTCTCATTGGGGTAAGGTAGACTCCGTGTGTCTTGCCTCCACTGCTGTTACTTTTTCTGTGGGAGCACGTATTGCTCACACCAGAGCAATGTCAACTTAACCACTTTCCCTGACTTAATGGAGGACCAAATACTTTCACAGGTATGACATCAACTTTACTACTTTAGAAGGACGTACTGTTACCATCATAACATTGTCAACTCCATCGTAGTCGTTTTCCTTCCTTCCTCTCTGAGGACAGCTTGCTCTCGGTAGAGCAGTGTCAACTTTGAGTCAAAGGACCACATCCCACTTCTTGAGAGATACTCTAGGCCAAGAGTTTCCACTTACTTAATCTCTATTTTGGCATGTTCTTTACATATTAAATCCCTATCAGGAAGATCCTCTCTACCTGACTCATTCGATTAGTTTGGTAGTGGCATTCATCTGTAGGGATCTCAGCTTCTAGGTTCCCTACCAGCCCAAGTGCTATGGTCATACTCCTTATTGATGCTTTAAGGACATAAAGGAATACTTACCTGTTTCAAACATTACCATACATCTAGGCATTATGGAGAACGTGCTAATCTGTCTATACTAGTTCCCAGTGTAACCATCATCTTTAACCATGTGCACTAGATTCAAATATTGGGGCTATACCCCAAGTTAAACCTCAGCTTTTGAAGGCATCACTAAGAGGGTTCCTGCTCCTTCTGTATCATCTAATCTTTATCCCTTTTGGTTTGCTATCTCTTACAGTTTCCTATGTTTACTATACTTCTCACATATTCCTCTTTATCTTTATCCTCAAGAAATACCGCCTGACTTTTACTCTTTATAACTTCTCTTATCTTTTGACCATTCATTCTATGGTCATATATTGGTCATCATAACTGACCACATTACACAACAGGTGTAAATCATTCGAACACCCTACTGTGTGGCATTCTGGTTAGGCACTTAACATCAATCACTTGAGGCTTAGGTTGTCACTCTGCTTTCCCATTTTGGTATAGACTCATGCTCCTACCTAGCTTACTGTACACTCAACCGTTACCTTCTGGGGGAGTCTTCTGACTTTGACTCATACCCCAGTTAAGCCCTCTCAGCTCAATTATTCCTCTTCTGAGGGGGAGTCTCTTAGTAGTGGCTACCTATTTCTTAGGTTACTATATGTCATTCCTTACTTCTCTTCTTTGTCTATTTACCTTGGAGAGCACACCTCAAACTCATAACCATAGTTGGACCAATCCTAGTAACCCTTTACTTTCCTAAATAGGGGTTTCACTCATACTGAGCTTTGCTTGAACTAGTGCTTTGTTTATACCTTTACCAGAACCTCGGTTCTATTTAAACTTCTGCTAGAACCGCTGCTCTGATACAAAAATAAAATATCCTTCCTTAAACCCCCTTTAGTACATGTTTGGAAGTGTTACAGTTCAAGCGACTCATGAAACAAGCCTATAGATTGAAACCTTGATTAATGGTTCTCTGGTTATTGTTCATTAAAAATTTCAGATTTTAGTCCAACTTTGATGATTCATAACTAATTCTAGAAAAATTGGATTGAGGTAGTTCAAAATTCCATTTGAATTTCTTTCAATTCTCTATAGGGAAAAAATTATAAATCTAGCCTTACCTTATGTCTATTTGTACAGTTTATTTGTGGAAATTTACTACTCATTTGGTCAAAACAGTATTTTCTAGTTTCTCTTCTTTAACTTTGACCGACCATAACTCCTAGCACATACATCCATTGCAGGTGATATACCTTATTATTTTAAATCTCAGGATGTGTATTTTAAGCATACCAAATTTCATGAGCAGAATCCAACCTTTGCCTCACATTCACTCTACCACCATTTCATGGCTTATTTAGGGATAACTTATCCCCGTAACTTACATTAATAATTCATAATAAATTCAATACATATACAATACGGATCTAACATTGCATTAATCATTATTATTTATCATTATAGTCTATTTATACATGCCATTATTATCATTTGTCATCACATAACATCAATGGCACATCTATAACATACATTGGTATACCAATTACACACTATAATACAATAAATTTCTTTGATTCTTCTCATCTTTTCCTTGCTTCCACTTCATGCATCCTTTAGTTGATCATTATCACCTATTAGAGTTGGTTAAGGGCGGGTGAGATTAAGGAGAATCTCAATACGAATATTACCATCAATGCATGCAAGATGGATACAAGTGTATAACATGCTTACTTGATCTAACTCATGCTTACTCATAACATATTCTCATGCCCAATATTTGCATTAACATGTATGGTGTCACACCTCTTTTATTACACCATTATATAACAATTAGAACCCTTTAGGATCATTATATAAGCCTTAGGTATGAGAAAATGCTCAAAAATTTGAAATTTTTTCAAATTTTAGTCTAGGTCGTGACTTTGTACTCCTAGGTCGTGACTTGAGGTCATAGAAGCCATTCTTGCTTCCAAGTCATGACCTTAGCTTCCCAGGTTGTGACTTGGGGTCATAGAGTGCCTTTAAGCACTGTTCATTGTTTACTGAAATTTTCACCAACTTTGAAAATTCATAACTAAATGTAGAAAAATCAAAACGAAATGGTTCCAAGTTCTATAGAAAGCTCTTGACATGCTCTTTAAAGAAAAAAAAACTCATTGGTATCCAGATCTCTTGCATCAATCCCAAATTTCATTCAAAGTGGTACTATTCATTTGGTCATTTTTCAATTTTCTAGAATTTATGCCCAACTTTGGAAGGGCATATGTTTCTATACAAAACTTCAAATTTAATGAATTACCACTTGTTTTAAAGGTAAGAATGAGATCTATAAGTATGCCAAATTTCATATCCAGATTCATTCAATTGCTCAAAATCACATTAGTCAAACTTTACTCCCAAAAGTCAACCTTTATCCCCCTATTTGCAATTCTTGCTCTTTCCTTTTCTTTTCCTTTCACATAACCTTTCCAATCATATACCATATGCTCGCACATGAATCCTTAATCAATGATATTATATTCCAACATAGTTTACAATAATACATAACAATGTATATAATTACAAAACATAATTTCAATAACAATACACTTCCTCCTCTTTCAAATGAATCCCTTTCCTTTCTCCTTGCCCTTGGTAACACTACCCGTGATTCCTATTACTTGTTCACTTAGTATAATTTGGCCTCTTTAAGGGTTCAATGTTCTCCTTAATTTTTCTCCAAAAACCTTCATCAATCCTTGATCAAAACTTGACACTTCCTCCTTAATTTGCACGGTTATAAGCTCTCTTCCAAGGTCAAGAATTCAGTTTGGCAATACCTCCCCTTATGGTTCTTTATTTTTGACAAAAATGTTCAAATGGAGGGGGTATTTATAGACAAGAAAAATCTGACTTCCTCCCCTCACTTGTAGATGAAATTTGGCTGCAAAAATGGCCATGTGGATATCAAGCCCCCAAAATTTCATATCAAGACAAATGTCTAATCTCTATAATATTCCTACTGATATTTTGACTGAAATTGGGTTTAAATCCATTTAATTGTTAGGCTACTTATTGCACAAAATTTTGGGCTTTCCTTGGCCCAAAATGAAGCCCAATTCTAACCCAAAAAGAATGAAAGAGTGGAGCCTACTCATAATCATTAATTCCAAACAAAAATGCAGTTTATCAGTTACTATTTACTTGTAACTTTTCATAATTTTCCTAGGCCTCCAAAATTGAATTTCTCTCCATGAAAAATCCTTGTTTCATATAGGGATATGATTTGGAAATTTTTATGATTTTTCTCCACCTCTAACTATTTATTTTGAATTTTTCCAGATTAAGCCTTTATCGGTAAAACGATGAGAAAATAAATTCCCTAAAATTAATTCCTACACCTGCAAGGCCTAAAATTAATTTTATAAATTTCTTTAAATATTTAAATAATTAATCCATATTTCTTCTAAAATTATTGAGGTCTCTAGCTATTTAAAATAATTATTTTCCTTCAATTTTTCAATGTTTTTTTTCGAAAAACCTCTGTGTTCGGGAAATTCCATAATAATTCATTTTCACACCATTTTCACCTCTAAGGCCTCTATTGAGGTTCCAAAACCTCTAATTCATCAATTTTTTTTTTTACTTTTTTGATAATTTTCTAGAATTTTTCTATTTTGCCCTTCTTGGATTGATAAATTTGAAAATGTTAGTCTGGACCCTTTTTGGATCTCATACCATGTCTAGTTTTCTAAGCCAATCTTCTTTCCCTATTGGCCCTTAACCAAATTTTTCATCCCTTTTATCAACGCTAAATTCGGCAGGATGTGATATTTCCTTTCCCTGAAATAAATTTCGTCTTTGAAATTTTTGAGTCAAACTTCTATTCTTATCTTTGATGAGAGGTTGGTTAGGGAGGTTATTCCCACTTATACTCAACTTTCCCTTTTTAACTTCTCCTTGTGCCTCACTGCTAGGCTTCAATCCTGAGATTCATACTCACATGACTTTTTCTTTCTTACTTTTCTGTCATTTATATGAGCATGGCCCTTGCTTTTACGTATTTCATCCTTGCCGCTTGCATTTTCTTATGCTTTAGGCCCATTCTCTCATAGTAATGCCATGATAGTGTACCCGTCTTCATGGTATTTTACTATACCACGGCATTTCAAGTTCTTTTAACACATCCTTTATCAGGTCTCTTTGGCATACTCTGCCTTTCTCTTCTTTATCTTAAGGGGTTATCTCCTTTCTTTTACATTCTCATTTCACATGTAGCTTGCCTAAATGCATAACCTTTAAGACTTACAACTTGTGGTGCCCTTAATTCTTACTTTCCTCACTTTCCTTTATTGACCATAATAGAATTGAGCTCAGCCTATTCAACAATAATAGTGTATGTGGAAAAGTCAAGGGTACTTTCTCTGTATTGGCAACCAACCTAAGAAGATTTCCCCCTTTTAAACTCATTCCTGGTCATCCCATTCTCACACTCCAAAGAGATACTGCCCTTATGGCTCAGTAACCTTCCTTTAAGCTTGGTCTATTGTGACCTTGTATTCATTCTGCCCGAGCCTTTAGACTAGTGGACTGAGTTATAGAATAAGTTGTCTACCCTCAATTGGTGCCTTAACTGATCATGCCCGAGACTGATCACAGATGCCAATATTGCCTTCTTAGGCCTTACTCAAATCTTTCTGTCAACTCTGAAATCATTCATCTTTTTGGTCTTTCCTTCTGTCTTAACTTTTAGCTACCTCATGCCATCTTCCTTTCATTATGCCCTTGTAATTTTCTAGGCTGTTGGCATGGTCTTCTGGGCTTATTATCATATCCATGCCAATTTGCCATGTCTTACGATTTTTCTTTCTTATCTTACACGGAGAGGTCTAGTAAAATGATCTCTATCATCTTCTGAGGTATTTCATCTTTTTATCACTTTTGGCCAACTTCGCCCTCATTAGGGTAAGGCCAACTCCATCGTAACCATTTCCCTTCCTTTCATTCAGAGAACAACTCACTCTCGGTAGAGCGGCATTGACTCTGTTTCCTTTCCTTCCCTTTAGAGAATAGCTCGCTCTCAATTTGAGAGAAATTCTATGGCCAAGACCTACCGGTTACTTAATTTTTGTCTCGGCATATTCTTGCATGTCAAATCCTTATTAGGGGAGTCTCTCGACCTGTCTCATTTGATCACCATGGCAATGGCATCCGTCCATAAGACTCTCACCTCTTACATCCCTTACTGACCTGAGTGCTATAGTCGCACTCCTTATTGATGCCTTAGGGACATAAAAGAATACTTACTAGTCCCAAACATTACTGTACATCTAAGCATCATCGGGAACTTATTTATCTCTCTTTATAAACCAATTTCCAGTGCAACTATTAACTATCACATTCTCAGCTCTAAATAATATCAGGACAGGGCTTCCACTATTATGTTCTCATTACTCATTACCATGCTATGGTACCTTGTTAAGTTCGAGGAGTTATACATATTTACCTCATAATACCTTTCCCATTACTCTTGACCAATTGTCACATCTCAAAAATTTTATCTAGGCATAGAGAGTTAAAAATTGGGATGAGGCCAATATAGAAAGTAAATAGAGGGATGAAACAACTTTTGACTTGAAACCTTGATAGGACTCGGGATGGCAATTTCAGAATCATTAGTCTAGAAAGAGCAAAACTAGAAAATTTGAGAAAATTTTTAAAAAATTCCCAAAAAATGAGAAAAATATAAGTTAGAGGTTTTGGAACCTCAATAGAGGCTCTAAAAGTGAAAATCATGTGAAAATAAATTATTACGGAATTTCCTAGATACTGAGGTTTTTTAGGAAAATAGTGAAAAACTGGAGGAAAATAATTATTTTAATTAGTTAGAGGCCTCAATAATTCTGGAAAAAATATGGATTAATTATCTAAATATTTTTTTGAGTGTATAAAAATTGGTTTTAGGTCTTGGAAGCCTAGGACTTAATTTTAGGGAATTTATTTCCCACACTTTTACTGATAGAGGCCTAATTGGGAAAAATTCAAAATAAATAGTTAGAGGTGGAGAAAAATTTTAAATTTTTTTAGATCATATCCTTATATGGAAAAATGATTTTTCATGATGAGAAATGAATTTTTGGGGGCCTAGAAAAATTATAAAATATTACTAGTGAATAGTAATTGATAAAGTTTCAAAATGGTTTAGTATTGTGATTTGGTTTATGGGCCATCCTAAACCATTTGTGGGCCCTAGATTGAGCCTAATTAAGGCCCAATTATGTGACTATTTTGGAGCATTCAAATCAAGTAAAGAAAAACCTAATTTTCATAGATAAATCTTGGAATATTCTAGCAAAAATCCACAGTACATGATTTGAATGGTAGCCAAGTAACCCCCTTAGGTGGCATTTGGTTATCCAAAATGAGGAAAAATTGGCAAAACTTTTTCCTGTAAATACCCCCTAAAAACACCGAAAAATGGTAGGAAAATTAGAAAATTAAGGAGAGGTTCTGCCACTTTGAAAACCAGACCTGTAGACCAAATTTATTGAGTGTTTTGAGGCAAGGAAACAACAAGCTTTTGTCAAGGAATCATCAAGGTATGTTTAAACCTTGCTATAGCTAAGATTAAAGTTAGTTTTTGTTAGGTTTTGCATGAAATTTCATGGTGAAATGCTGCCCCTATTTTGGTCTAAATGCTTGCCTATTAGGGAAGGATAGAAACCTAAAATATGAAGTGGAATAAGCTTGTTTAAGTGGTGTATGGATTGATTTTTGGAAGAAAACCAAGTTAGGTTTTCTTAAACATCATTTTGGGCAAGGAGAGTACATGGTGCAGGAGTTTGTTTCACCTTGATTTGATGATTCCAACGGGGTTTAAAATGTGTTTTTGTGTAGGGATATACTAAAGGAAAGTGTGTAAAATCATTGGAATCAAAAGTAAAATTTTTAAAAAACCTATACCCCTTATTCAGCCAAGGTTGTTTGATAAGGAAGGAAATCGATTCCTAAAAATCTGATTGGATATTTAAATTTTACATGAAAAATTGTGTAGAAATGATCCAAGAGATTATTGATTCCAAAGGAGGAACAATTTTGTTGAAAATCAAAGAAAAGGAGGGAATTTAGTACGTTTATGATTAAGTAATGTATTCAAGTTATATAATTCCTAATGTGGATTACAATTATACTTGAATTGATAGGTTTTGTGAAAAGAAAACAAGAAGAGGCCAATTACATCAAAGAGACCGAAATTATACAAGTATTGAAAGGTAGCATTGAATTATACTTTGAATGTTTATCTTACTTGTTTAATGTGATTATGTTGGTTGCTTTCGTTGAGAAACTTGTGTTGTGATAATTGTTGAATTGATGACATTGGATTGTGCTTTGGCCAAATGCATGGAAATATGTCTTTGTGAAAATGTTGATGTTCCTCTCTTGTTATAATGCAAAACATGATTTTATGTTGAAGTTCCAAAAGCATCTCATATTATATCTTGCTTGATTTACATGAGAATTATACTTCATTGCTACTGAGATTTCTATGAAATCTTATTCCTCCTATGTTAAATTATGTTTCAAATAGGAAGTGGCTCATCCATGGACAAGAGCAAAGAATTGGTAGTGGGCTAGAAAGGCATCATAGTTTTCATGATGTTATGGAATATCATGTAATGTAGTTGATGAACTTTATCATAATATTGTAATGGATTATGGATTGTATTATGTTATGTCCATATTTGTATGATGTGCCATATTGCTGGAACTATTAATGCTGGATTGGTTAAGTGAAGTAATGCAAAGAAAAAGAAAATAAAATTCAAGAAAAATACGATTAGGGGATAAAAATGCCTTAATTAGGGGCAATCTTGTGCCACATAAAATAATGAGTAAATGAATGAATCTGGACTTGAAACTCGGTCTTATAGATCTCATTTTTAGCTTTAAAATAAGTAGTAGATTGCTAAATTTGGAGTTTTACGCTAAGAGATATGCCTTTTCAAAGTTGGGCTAAAATACTGGAAATTCAAAAATTAACCAAATGAACAGTGCAACTTGTCAAATTTTCTGGCTCTGTTTCAGATGTATATGAGTCCAATGAGTTAATTTTTCCCTATAGAACGCATAACAAGCTTCACATAGAAATTAGAACCACTTAGTATTGATTTTTCTACATTTAGTTATGAATTTTCAAAGTTGGCCCAAAATTCTGTGAACAGTATATGAAATCCAAAATAGAAATTTTAAAGTTGAAAATTTTCCATTCTTAAGCTTTGGGAAATGACTTTAGTTGGTTTTAATGGACATATAATAAGGTCATAAAGGAGGTGTGACACTTTTTGATATTAGAGCAAAGGTTCTGGCTGTGTATAGTTGCACTGTATTGACTATTATATGTTGTGAAATGAAATGATGAAATGTTATGTTGGTTATTGAACGTTGTTGTGGATTATGATTGATTACTATTTATGGTTCGCAAATTGGACTACTCTGGTACCACCCATAGATGGAAGACCCCAATGATCTAACTCCACCATCAGGGTATTATTAACTACTGAGTGAAATAGAGGATATTTACTCTGAATAGGACTCAAATGAGATTATACAGCTCTATGAGGGAGATGCATAAAGTACTATAATGCCTAGGTCACATCCAGACAAGGTGGGCCCCAGTGCAATTAGGGTAGTGCTTATAGGACTGTAAGACTGGAGCAGATTAAGGTTAAGGACCTATCAATCAAGAAAAGACCTTTGTTGGTAAAGAAAGAGTTTAAAGACCATGATAGTATCTTCAGAGAGTTTATAAAGTTGGGAAGACATATTGACCAAACCTAAAACCAATGTGCAGCCATCTATCTGGATTTTTCTATTATATGAGATTATTGCATAATGAAGTGGTCAAGGAGGGCCAGTACATAGATGATGCTGTCTGGTGCCAGGTATTAATAAAAACACTACCAACTACCCAAGTTTGGTAGGAATAGTTCCGGTGACTCAGTAGATCCTCTATGTCACGCACCTTTGATTAGTTACTAGACAACTTGGAGCTTTTTATGGCTACTTTGTTTCCCTTCTTTGCTTTTGTGATGTAAATTAAGATGACTGTATTATATTACACTTAGTGGCTGTGGTGGACTGTATGAAACTTTGAACAATATTTTGCCGGTCAATATTCAATCTGTCTTTGTATCATAACGGGTTCTTCCAGTATCTAGAGTGGCCTGAATATCTCCTTTTCAGGTCTTATGGCTCTAATTCTTCTAACTTGGGCTTTCCTCTATTAATCAAAAGAAAATTGAGCTCATTTTAATTAATGATAAGGTTATCTAGAAGGAAGTCATGGGTACTCTCTCAATACTGGTTTACCACTGAAGGAGGTTTCTATATCTTAAACTCATCCCTGATTTTCATCTTCCTAAACTGTACTCTTACTCTTATGGCTTAGCCACTTTTCATTAGGCTCGGTCTACTACGACCTTGGGAGCTACTATGCTCCACCATAAGCCTCTTCAAGATCCCCGATGACCCTGGAATACTATCATCAATCTGAGTCACATTAAGATCTCTAGGAGACTCTGACCACAGGGTTGAGTAATAAATAAGTCACCTTTACTTAGTTGGTAACATGACTGATCATTCCCCCCAAGACTGTTCTAATAGCTAATATCATTCTCTTGGGCCTCATTCAATTCTCCAAGCTACCTATCTGCTTCTTTAGGTGCCTAAGCCAATCTGCCTGAGAAGTTCTCTTACTCCTCTAGCTGTTCTTACCGTTCTTAGCTACTTTAGAAAGGTATAGGGGGAGGACTTATGCAACTTCTCCTTCCTCTACTTCACTTTTCAATAGGAGCATACTGTAACATGCATAATACCTGGCATTTCAATACAAGGAGTGCAAGTTCTTACTGGTCGCTATGTTTGTAGTGTGCCAACCAGATGTCTTATCCCTAAAAAAAGGGCATCTCATCTTGTTTACGACTGATTCTGGAAGTCATAGGGAGACTTATGAGGTTCTTTTCTTTCTCCTTACCCTTCTCTGTTAAGCTCAAGGACATTTAACCTAGCTTTGTTCTTAGCTTGTTATGCTTCCGTTGGGGTGAAGTCAACTGCACTTGCCTTGCCTCGGCTGCTCCCCTTTCTTACTTGGACAGGGTATCTTGCTCTATCTAGAGCAATGTTCATTCTGACTTGGAGAACCAATCTCCCAATTTCTCTAGGAAGACTCATGGCCAAGACCATATCCCCTGTGAAGGGTGCCTCTCAACCTAACCCCAAGTAATTGAGTATATCTTATTATTGTCGGGAAATGCCAATCTCATAATGCTAGTTTCTCGCATAGCTATCTGTCTCTTTCTCTTCTTCTTGATCCCCAAGAATTCTATTAGGGCTATCCATCTTGAGTTTTCTATCTCTAAGTTCCTATTTATCTATTTTGGGACTTGAGATAGCTACTCTATCATGGTGCCCCAGCTCTAACAAGGTTGTAAGAGTTTATCCAGCTTAGGTGGCCACTACACCCTCTTAGTGGTGTACAGATTCAACCCCTAACTATCTTGGTCAACTCCTTATCATTACTCTTCCTTTTGAGGGGGAATTTCATAGCTCTAAATAGTGGCTACCTCTCTTTTTGATCTTTACTAGTCTTACTCTCAGTGACCTCATAGTCTATCAAGTCTTGCCGAGATACCACCTTAGCATCTGAGAGTCATTGTCTCTATTCATCACGACAAAAATCCTTGTTTGCTATGATGAAAGTCACCACTTCCTCTAGTGATCACTTTTGTATTTGTTCATTGCCACCAATGCCCTTGGTTCATTGTGATGAAACATACTTTCTCCTAACCTCTACTAGTCTTACCTAGCTTCATTCATTGTGGCATTGCCCGCCGTCTGAAGGGTTTCCATGTCCCTAGCCTCACTGTGATCCCCAACTAAGTTAGCTACTTCCTTTCTACCAATTGAGAAAGGGTCTGGCTCATATCTCTAGGCCATTAGCACTTTTGGTTTCCCTTATCCTCAAGGATCACTAGCGGTAGAAAGGTATCTTTAACTCTTCCTAGCTTTTTATATCTATTTAGGAATCGAAGATAGCTACTTTGATCGTGTGCATTAACATATCAAGGCTATACTAACTGTATCTAACTTAAGTTGCCACTTGACCCTTTTCTTCTAGGGTTTACCTCTTTCTGACTTGTAAACCATTATACTTTTTTTTTTAGAGGAGAAGTCTCTTTATCTTTACACAGTAGCTACCTTCCTTACTGTATAATTTCTTATCATCATTTATTCATTCCTTTCTAATTGAGGACTCAAACATCACCTTTTTAGTTATTCTCAATGCTTATTTTTCTTAGAGCATTCACCTCCAATCCATAACTTGAGTTGGACCTTAGCTAGTATTCTATTACTACCTCTGACTTGAACTGGGCTTTTTCTAAACCTTTGTAGATAGTTCCTTTTTCCTATGCCAGAATCTCTACTCTGATACCAAAAATGTCACACTTTACTTATATAATAACTTAAAGTCTATTTAGAATCATTTTAGATTAGTGTCCATTTAGAATCATTTTACACCACTTTGGATGGCCTTAAACTCAAAATTATGCAATCTGGACACTGATTTTTGAAAATTTACTGTTCACTATCCATTTTCCAGATTATAGGTCTAACTTTAAAAAATCATAAATAATTTTAGAAAAATTGTATGGAGGTGTTCTAAAATTTCACTTATAGCTATTTCAATACTCTTTAAGGGAAAAATATGTAATTATACTTATCTTTAACTACTCTTTACTTCAATTCTTTTTTTTTTACATACATAACATGAGTTTACTCTTTTCTATTCATTCTCATACATTGTCATTCATGCCATAAGCATTCTACAATATAAATTGCATCAAGGCGTTCATAAACATAATTTACAAAATAGGAGAATTATACATTGAATATAATCTCATTCATTAACATCAATAATTCTCTACTTTCTTCTCCTTGCTTTTCATGTCATTATTGCCCATCATTGATTGACTTAAATGGTTGGTTAGGAAGGGGTGAGATTTGGAAGAATCTCAGTAGAAAACATCACCACATACATGCACAAGATGAATGCTAGTGTATGGTATGTAGTTTTTCCATAAACTTAAATTAACTAGTGATATGCTATCATACTTTATGCTTGGTATAAAAATGTATGGCTATAGAAACATAGTAAAAACAATATTTCTAGTAACAATCATCATGTCACAACATTATTTAAACATCAACAAAAATAAACCAACACATAAGCATACCACATCAAGCACATAAGGGGTAAGTTCACTACCTTGTACTTCAAACTTTCCTCTTACTTTTCCTTCGACTCAATTGACTTTCCAACCATAAGGGCTTTCAGTCAACATCATAAACATTCTCTCAGATGTTCCAAGGTCTTAAACATAGTCACATTGATTAAACAATCCATTAGAACCAAGAGGTTACATAAAGTTCAAGACTAACTCTCTTGAACTTAACTTTTCCTCTTAATTTTGGATTGATGTTCTAACTTTGTAAAAATTATTTCCTCAGGCCAATCCAATGCAATTTTGCCCAAAAAATCCATATATGAGCTTAGATTAATGAAAATCCAACTCCTTCCCTAAAAATTAGTTTGGCCGAAAAGGGGGTTCATAAACTCCAAAAATCTCAACTTCAAGTCTAATGCTTCCAATGCTTGTTTTTTTAGGTTTACCCTATACTATTTTAGGGTGTGGATCTTGAAAACCTCATCTTAGGGTGTGGATCTTGAAGTAGCCGAGCAGCATCAATGGTTACCAAGACATATAATATTTCAAACGATAACTCAAAACTACTTGAAACAACCTTGAATCAAATGCTTTAATTATGTTTAACTTCAAAACTTCCTTCCCCTAACCCTAACACATTTTGGCCAGCCATGAACAAGAGGAAGAACCAAATTTTTAACCATCAAACTCAAGAAAAACAAGCAAGGAACAACATAGAACCACTTACTAACCTTAGATCCAAGCTTAGGTAGATGGTTTCTTCTTGATTGATCTTCAAAGAAAT
>NW_021636077.1:0-66660 GCF_004799145.2 Neltuma alba | reverse complement strand
CATCTTTCTTAATATCCTCCCTCCATCACTTATTTGATTATGGTTGAGAGAGTATCTATAAGAAATTTAAAAAAAAATTGATAAATATGAGAAATAAGTTTTATATTTAAGACTAAAATTAACTTAACAATTAGGTACTATATTAAATACCGGAGGAGCACCTTTGAATCCGAATCGGTGATTGTTTTACCCACAAAAAACCGAATGATAGAAGTTCAGTGGCCTCTTCGGGTATGTGCAGGGAAATATAGACGTAGCTTAAGAGGGATTTCATCTGTGGGTCAACGTACGGAAGAGTAGAAGAGTCCTAATTTGTCAACGATCTTATATCTATTAATTTGAATTATCCCATCAAATCTTGACATGTGTGTTTTTTATTATTAATAATGGTCTAAACGGAATTTTGATATTTTATCAATGTGAATTTTTATTATTAAGAAAGTTACGTACGCTAAAATTTGTTAGGAGAATTAAACATAAAGAATATAAGCTAATGATCCTAAGTCTTTTTCTTTTATTTAATTATTTATTTGATGTATTTTGTAAACCAACACGTCTGAATTATCTTGAGCTCTATTGTTATTTTAAGATACTTATTGTTTTAAGAAAATTTATTTTAGGGAGTACTATTTTTCATAATATATTGTATTATATCATATTTATTTATTAGAATAATTATAACTTAAAGCACAAATTCATTATTTTTAATTATATCAAAAATTAGATTGTCTTGAACATGATCTTTTAAAGAATCTTTAAATTATTCGTTAGTACTCATTTTTCATATTATTTATCCATGAAAAAGACATAAATACACCTTCTTTGACGTTTAATGCCACTTTCACTGAACCGAACTAAGGACGAGGAGAGAGCAAAAACATCCCACAAAGACCATTCACATCACGAAGGTTAGTTTTTCTCGTGCAAGCTAATTATACAATCTCATCATAATACTATTAGTCAACGTTTTAAATAGTTTTTGTTATATGCGAATATAATATTTTAGTTGTACGATTATAATTTTCATAGTTTTATATTAAAAGAGTAGTGCGATGTGCTTGGTTTGGGACAAAAGTGAGGGATGAAGTAAATACTAGAAAGGAAAATAAGAGAAAAACTTGTTTTTTTGCCCTTCGATTCATCTATGGATCTGTTTGTTCAACTGACAGGAGAGAAAAAATTTTATATTACTTCGTTTGAATTGATTAGAAGAGAGAACGTGAAGGATTTTGATGTTATATTGTTTGATTCGAAAGTGGAGGGGAGAAAGATAGTATTCATATGTTTTCCCACAATTTTTATCCCAAAAAATGAGAAAAGTTTGAAAGGAATACCTTTTTTTTTTTGCCAAAAGGAAAACGACTGTTAATAACTTTTGTATTTGTTTTAGAAAATTTAATTATAAAATTCTTTTAATAATATATATGTAAAAAAAAATTTCATCACTATATAACTAAAAAAATTATAAGTGAATTGAAACGAAATAAAATTATAGAAAGAGCATATATACCCTTAAATATATATGTCACTAATTAAGATATCAAGATTGATGTGAAAGAAAAAACCAAATATCAACATGTTTGCATCACAACTATTATTGATCAATATTTTGTGTGTGTGTGATGTTATCTTTTTTTCACTTCACTTGCTGCAAAACTCTTCTGAATTATTAATCTTAAGTAGCGAGTACCTAGTTTTAGTTTTATAATTAATTATTAATCTCCTGATTTGTTTTCTATCTTTGGTAATTGTTTTAAAATACAAGAGCATTATAGCCAGGATACACACATAAAGCACGAGTATGGATGCTGAAAAACCTGCAAATAATATTTCAATGGTACATCTTTAATTTATTTGTATTTTTAGAGATTCTTACACGTTTTTCAATACAAGTAAAAAGTTATTAGATACTTACAATATTCTCTTTCGATATATTTTAGGGCCCCATGGAATGTTACTCTCATATTTTTACAATGCAATGGAATCCTTCCATTGTTCGCGTGAATTTTCATCCTTCAGATATTCCTCCAATGGTTATAAAGAATATTCAGATTTTTCTGAAGAAAATCAAGATTTCCCGGCTGAGGTATTTACATCAATCTCTTGCTTTTTATTTATCATTTTGGATAAACAATTTTAACCACATATGACATAATGCAACAGTTACTGGGTCAAAAAGAATCTATTTCGACATTAATATGAACTGCACAGAGCTAGAGATTAAGTAATGAGTTTTGTATGAACTGGATGTTCTCAAGCACATCAATATTGTGATGCTCAGGTAATCTCCATATGTATGCATAGGCTATTATTACTTTAATTAAAACACATACATATACTACCTCCGATCCTAATTATAAAATTTCGTTTGTACATTGTAAATGAGGTTTTATAATTAGGACCGGAGGTAGTATATCAAAAGAAAAATTACTATGAGATTGCTATGAATGAATGTGATCACTAAAAAAAATTGCAAACAATGACAAAATCTGGTATAGGAAATAACAGCAGGCAAGTTCACGCTGCTAATTTCTTGCTGGAAATTTTGGTAATCACATTCCCTTTTTTGGGATTTTATAATGATTTTTCTTATGTCAAATTCATCTATGGAACAAGGGCCTACACATCAAATGAATAATAATTGATATAATTGATGATAAGGATTAAAATTTTATAAAAGAATTTTTTTCCAAATTATGTGAATTGCACTAAAATTTTCCTTTTATGCAGGATGGGATGAATACTATGCTCATATCACAAGATATTGCTAACAGTATTGAGGAATCTTCTGAAAATTATGCAAATATCAACGAGGCGGATAATATTCAATTAGAAGACAATACAACTAATGCTCCCCTGAGTGTTGAAGATTACGCTGTGGACGACAATTTTGGGGGAATTTGTGAGGTTATATCTACAAGAAATTTTCAAGAACATGAATATTATTGTGATACCCAGGTAATTATCAATATACATACATATGCGTGCAGTCTTGTTGCTTCAATTAATTACTAGTACAACATTTAACACCAACAACAGATCTAATATCTTGCAAAATTTAAGGTAGTCTTTTGCAAATTACTTTCAGTAAGTAAAATGGAGTTTATTAAGAATTAAACTAAACAATTGAATGACTAGTATTCTTGTTTCAGATGGTCGTTTGGCAGGATGGATCTGTATTTATCTGCTAATATTTGTGAACCTAAACCAGTTTTGATATTTGTTACTTGGCTTTATACTTCCATGAATTATGTTATTATCATGCAAGTACTTTAGACCCCTGGAGACACCTAGAACTATTTTCAACCTTTCTCTCCAGCTCAACGGCCTGCAACTTTTCTCTGCGTGATTCAGAAAGTTCCTTTGCTATAACACATTGAAGTCTCCATCAAAATTCAAAGGATAAGGTTATAAACATATTAAATGTGGCTGTTATGTACTTAGGTTTGTGAGAGTTGGCAACTAGATCATCATAAAAAGTATTTTTGTTCCTTGAAATTGAATCTTTCATGAATGGCTAAGATAATAAGTATGATGTAAAATGTGATGGTAATTATAACAGTGGTTTGTGTTGTTTCAGGCAAGATTAATAAGAGATGC
This sequence comes from Neltuma alba, assembly GCF_004799145.2. Taxonomy (NCBI): domain Eukaryota; kingdom Viridiplantae; phylum Streptophyta; class Magnoliopsida; order Fabales; family Fabaceae; genus Neltuma; species Neltuma alba. The sequence continues at coordinate 63,060 of NW_021636077.1, read as the reverse complement.
CTCTTTTGTCCATGAAACTTATGGAGCCTACAGGCATGTTGAGGAACTCTGGGATGGTGAAATCTGAGTAGCCAGCTGAGTGGCCAATCAGATAAGTAGAAGGAAAAGGTGAAGGCCAATCTATATTTCAGATGAAGGGATGCTCGGAAAGTTTTTTTTTGGGGGGGGGGGGTTTGTTTACTTAGTTCAGTTAGTTAGCAAAACTATGTCCTAGAACCGCTATTTTGATCCTTGAAATCAATAGTTTTTTACTTATATTGTTATTTTTTTTTTGTTTTTATTTTACCATGGTTTGATGACATTATTATTATGATGACTTTTGAGTATTTGTATAACACTTGTTATTAATATATATATATATATTATGATTTGTATTATTATGACTTTGTTTATAATTCTTCTATGAGGAGGTATTTATGTAATAATAAGTTAGGCATTTTTATTGGATTGGAATGATTTTAATTCACTTCCAATCCAACAAAAAATATCCCTTTTTTTCTTTTTGAAAAAGTGCCACTTTTCACCTCGGTTTTTTGGAAACAAAAATGGAAATCTGTTTTTCAATTCTCAAAGGTGTAAGTACCTCAAGTCCTCAAATTTTGAAGAGAAAGAACAATATTCCATGCCATAATCCATTAGCATTTGTAAGCTGTTGGCCAAAAGCTTAGAGATAATTGTTAATTTTTTAAACTCATTATTTTGATAATTTTATTATTGTGCTCTTTTTAAGAGCAAATTTGATCATCAAAGAAAATCTTTTATTCGCAAGCATCTTTTACGAGTTCCTAGACGTTTTTATTGTTGGTCTCATTATTATTAGACGATATAATCCGCCAGGAGAAATGTAAAGAAATTGGCTAATTGAAAGGAGAGTTCCAAGATCAATTGAAAATTATTAAACCCGGGAAAAATTGATTTGCGGATAAATTAAGAACTGCCCCAATCTGGTTTATAAAAGTTGAAATATAATCCAAAACATAACATTGAAATACCTAATTATTTGTATATAAAGACTGTTGTGCCTTTCATTAGTTTCTATCCTTTACATTAATTTCTCAGTAACACGGCAATAATTACATATCAGAAAAATCCAATTTATAATTTGCATCAACCAAATGAGTAGTTCCCTACACTATGAGATTTCTCCATGGGGAAGCTCCGTACGAGCATGGGGATAAAATAACGATACTTGAAAGTTTAACACCATGTTGAACTAATTGAAGCCAATGTAAGCCTCACATATCAATAAACTAATTAATGAGACAGGGTATTTCATGCTATTTATGATTGTTGTTTAATTTATATATTATATATATTTTTTATTTGATTTGATGGGTGGTTGCATCCTCACATTTTCAATTCAAAAAAACAGAGCACACTAAAAGAAATCTTAAAGCTGGGACGAAGAAGTAATTCTAAAAGACTCAATTGTGCTCATCTTTTAAATAAAAATTCACTAAACCGTTTTCTTGATAGGTATAATACATGTTAAGAATTTATAAATTGATAAATTAAATAGTTGAAAAAAGATTGAGATACGTTTCTCGGACTTTATTATCCTCTGTACGTGTACCAAAAGCATCGACAACCATTGAGATGTAGCCATTAATAATTAAGAAAATTGATTAAAATAACAGGACTTTCGACTAGAGTTGGTAATTTGAGCTCGACCAGACAATTCCCGCATGTAAAATAGTTATATTTTAGTATTTAATATTTTAAATATTATTTTCTTTACAATTTCTCTTTTTATATTTAAAGATGTATAATTTATATATTGTCTTTTGTGTTTTTGTTGGCACATATTGTTAAGACTTAACATATTCGTTTAAAATTTCTCCTCCCATTTTGACAAATTTTTTCTTGAAACTTCACAATTATTCTTTTTTTCATTTTCTTATCACATAAATAAAGTACGAAGTTTTTTTTCCCATGCATTTGTGATTGTTTTCATAAAATTAATTCAAACCATGAAATTTATAACTTATCGTCAGTGTTTATAGCACAAGTTCTTTAGACTGATTATCGTTGCTGTTCTTCAAACCTTGTGCTTATGTTGTACGAAAAATACACCATGAATTGCAAATACTACGATTTGATTAACACGTGTGATTTGGAAAAAATATTTGAAGGTTTCATCATTTTTAAAAACAAAGTTGATGTGTCTGAAGAATTAAATGGCGCTAATTCTAAAGAGAATCGGTGTCACAAACACAAATGTTTACCCATAAATTCCATTTTTTGCATTTTTGATGTATAAATTTTGGTGAAAGACCTGTAAACCGTCATAGGAAAAAAAAACTAAAGAGCTTTGCATTTTGATTCACAGATAGAAAAAGGCAAAGGAAGGATTGTAAACTTTCAAAAAGTTAAAAAGGGCAAAGGAACATTTGTGAAATTTTAAGAAAGAACTTGGAAATATAGGAGGACTAAGTTTTGATTGGATTTATTTGACTAAAGTCAAAATGACATTTCTCTCCGCCAATTTATTCTTCTCTTATAACTTTTATTTTGTTTTGATCCTTCATCTTTCTTGTTTCTGCCCTTCTTTCTCCCTTTATAACGTTGGTCAAATTTTCAGAACACTTGCACCTTATTTTCTTTTCTTTCTCCTCCTCTTTTCCATTCCTTTTCTATAATGATATATTTTAACTTTTGACCTGTTCGTGAATCGTTTTGATTTAAGGGGTGTTTGGTTTTTTTCTCTAAAATACTTTTACATAAATCAAAATAAAATTCTTTTCACATACTTACTTTGTATACTGTAAAATCACTTTTAAAGTTTTGGTTTCTATTTAAACACCCCCACTCTATGAAATACTACAAAACAACTCATTATTCATGTTGGTTGACAGCTAGGCCATTTAGTCTAGTTCGGTTTGACCTCAACAATGCTTCATATTATGTATTTTATATTGATGTTGATTAATTAATATCAAATTAAATTTATACAAAATTCAAATTTTTATGAAACAAAATCAAATAAATAAACTGAGTATATGAAAAGGTAAATAAAGCAGGATAAGATTTTTCATAAGATCATTTGTGATAAGATTTTTTAATATATCTTATTTGATTGTTAATTAGTATTTTAAATTTACCAGGACGCTTGTACTTGTCACAAGTTAAAAACTCCACTTGTTTATTAAAAAGAACTCCACTTGTAACATTTAAATAGGGCTATTGTCTTTATAAATACAAATTTATGACACTTATCCATAAGTTTAGAGCTTACTAATTTATTAATTTATAAGTATAAGGTAAAAATGACTATAAACATATTTTTACATCAAATTTACTAATGAATAAAACATTTAAATTATATATGGGTTATTACCATAGTGAATTAATGAAGCTTGCTGTTATTGGTGGAGAGTCGTTAAATATACTTGAGAGCTGGGTTGAGGTATTGTTTGGGACATCATTGATCATCAAGAGAAATATAGAAGAGTGTGCGATTGCCAAAATCCATGTGCTCAAATGGGTACTGCCCATATCACAAGGTAATTGTTTATCACGTGTATTTTATTGAATTTATTTGGTTATCAAATTATTTAATGACATGATTATTAGGTCTTGTTTTAAAAAATTACATTAATATTTGATAATAAATTTAAAACTAATTGTTGTTAATATTTTTCTCTTTTTCAAGGAAAGATAAAGTTGGGTGTTTAGGTGCATGCAAATGCGAAAGTTGATATAATGGCCACGGCAATAAAAATACTAAGAATTTTTTGTGCAAACAAAGTACTTATTTATATGTTTAAAGATTGTTATGTTTTTTAGTAATTTCTATCATTTACATTAAAATAGGTTCGGAAGGACAACTCAATAACACCATAGAGAGCTTTTGGAGCCAATGCAAGCCCGTCATATCAATACACGAATTGATGAAACAACATTTGATATGTACTTCTTAAGGAAGAGGATACTCTCAGTGTCCCTCGGCGTCCAAATTATGGTCATCTGATCATGATGTAACATATTATTGTGTTATTAAAAATTAAAAATAAGTTTGATTTATGTTGTAAAAATTTTTACCAGCTTTGATTTTTTTTTAAATATTTTTTTATTATGGAATATCCAATTTTTTACACCTAGCTTATTTCAATTAGAGAATTTATGAGAGACCCCAATAAATTTTACAGTTAAAATAAGTACTTCTAGTTCTATTTATAAAGTATTTTTAACATGTTTTATACAAACAAACAAAAAAACCTTAACCTGTATTAACTCTTCGTTAAAATATAGTAACTTTTTCATTTTATCTCTATTTAATATGTACACCTTTTAAAAAAACTATATACACTATAATAACTGAATAATAATATAGTATGTTCATGATAAAAATTTAATAAAATGATTTATAAATAGAAATATAAAAAAATCTTCTCTCTATCCTATAAATAGGACGAGAGGAGTAGATCCAAGAATTTAGATGGTCCACTCCAAAAAAAATTGTCAATTTTATTTTTAATTTTTAATAGTATGATGATGTGGCATATTATGAGCTCTTAAATCAATCTGCACGCTGAGAGGATCCGGACCCACTTTTTAAACAAAATCTCTGAGTAATTACAACTGTTTCTTATTGGGGATCATTGTAAGTGCGGCTACATCATACAATATTGTATTTCATGCTATTTATGATTGTTATTTTAATTTATATGTTTTTTTAATATAAATTTTATTTAATTTGATGGGTCATTGCATCCTCATTTTTTTAATAAAAAAAGCAAACGAAAAGAAATCTTAAACTTGAAAAAGAAGAAATTATAAAAGACCAAATTATTTATCTTTTAAATAAAAATTGACTAACCCGTCTTCTTCTTAAAAAGTATACTGCATGTTAAGAATATAGATACATTTCTTTGAATTTATCTTCTTTACATGTACAAAAAGCAGGGAGAACTACTGAGGATGTAACCATTAAGAACGTCCCCATGGACTTGAACATCATTTTTTTTTTACTCATAAAAATGATTCAAATATCCATATATAACTTTCGACTAGAACTGGTAACTCGGACTCAACTAGATGAGTATTTCTACCCACATCTAAAATATTTATATTTTAGCATTTAATATTTTAGGTATCATTTTCCTGTTCAATTTTTCTTTTAATATTTAAAAATGTATAATTTGTATATTGTCTTTTGTGTCTTTTGGCACATATCGTTAAAAGCTGACATTATTTCTTGAAATATCACAATTATTATTTTTCATTCTCTTATCTCATAATTTTTTTTTTTGATACAAAAATTTTTGGAAATGGGTTGGGCTCACCCACGATTCAAGGGCAGGGCGAAATCTCCCTTCCTCCTAGGTCATACCAATGTTGGGCAGGGCGAGCCGTCAATTACTCTCAGGCGTTTACCTAGGCACCTAGTAGCTAGGATGTCTCCCCAAGCGCCGCGACTGAAACCACAACAAAGTGATACTCCCCAGGGATCGAACACATGCCAACTTGATCATATGTCTCACCCTTTCACCAACTGAACCCACGGATGATGGGTTCTTATCTCATAAATATCCCATAACATATTCATTTAAAATTTCTCCTCCCATTTTCACAGTTATTATTCCTTTTCATTTTCTTATCTCGCGAGTATGAAGTTTTTCCATGCATTTTGTGATTATTTAGATAAAATTGATTCAAACAGTGGAATTTATAACTCATCTTGATTCTTTCTTGCACAAGTTCTTTATACTTATATCATCATTAGGTTCTCCAAACATCTTGTGCATATATTGTTGCAAAAATACACAATGAGTTTTAAATGCTAGAATTCGATCAATTAACATATTTTGAAAGAATACTCGAAAATTTCTTAAGTAGGGGGGAAAAAAGGTGATGTCCGAAGAATTAAATGACGCTAATTCTAAAGAATTTATGTAACAAACACACATGATTGCCTATAAATTCCGTTATTTGACATACAAATTTTGGTGAAAGGCCTGTAAATCATCATAGGGAAAAAAAAAAAGGTCGGTCCCGCTTCATACGCAGTATTGATTTTTGATGGAATGGAAATAGTAGGGGTGATGGAATTACAGATGAGGCTTTAATTTCATGTTTGGTATCAAGTAATACGTGAAGGGAACGCATGCATTTATTTTATTTTTATTTTATAATAAGATATATATATATATATATATATATATATATAAAGATTAAAAGGCTATTAATACAATACTTCTTGGTGTTTTAGAGCTTGGGACTCCAGCCTCATACGCACCTGTGAATGTTAGGCCACATGATCATTTTTTCCAAAACCATAAACACACTAAATGTTGTCTGATTTTACAACAAAACATACATTAAAATAAATTAAAATAGTTATCATCAAAAATTGAATTTGCCTATAATAATTAAGGCGAGTGAAAAATATTTAACATTTTTTGTTATGAATTAATATATTGTGATTAAAATAATTTTAAAAAATATTTTCATTTAACTTAGATTTTACAATACTCAAATCTTCTATTCTAATTGTAATAGCATCTAGATTACATTCACAGAGTAATTGGGACCGTAATGCAAATCTTTCTTCAAATAAATAGGAAGAATTATATTTGAGGACTAATTCTTAAAATCATTCTGAATAACCTTTTAGCAGAAAATTTATCATTGACAGCGACACTTCCATATTAGTAATCAATTCTAGGCGTTTTGCATATTGACATGCCTCTACAATGAATAGAAGATATAGATCAAGCATCAAATTGATATTCATTCCTATTTTTGTTTAAACAAGGTTAACATGTTCAGATTCAGTCTGCAAAATGAAGGACAAAATGAAGGACCAGTGGAAAAAAAATGCTTTCAACAAAGAAGGACATCAAGGAGGAAAAAAAAGATTCAAGTTTGCCAAGAACCATTATCATTGAAACCTGCAGTCAAAGAGGAAATATATAAGGGCTTGTAGCAAGCAAAGTATTACAAACTACCAAGAAACAACAGAAATACTTTACAATGAATCTCATGATGTACACTTGAATATACTTTACAAACTTTTCAAATATTACTAAAATTATAGGACGTTTGAGTTTGAGCACAAATGATCTACTGTGCAGAGGATCAATGGTGCTCATGGAAACTTTGTGGAAAAAAATATATATAACTTTTCAAAGTCTCCTGCTGTGCATACGCAAGAATGATATGGGGGAAAAAAAATGATCTGCGGTATAGTACTCCCTTTGATGCTAAATGTAGAATCCATTTTAATTTACGATACAAAATGAGTCCTACATTTTGGACCAGAGGAGTATTAAGTATGCTCTGTACAGTAGCATGAATAGATTCAGTGATACAACAGACAATAGAAAACAATCACTCTGCATAAAAATGATATGGAAATAAGTCGCAAATGTGTATTGCATGAAAAGTTGACTTGTATGCTTAGCTTCTTCAAAAATGAACTTTAATCAACTTTGCCTGTAATTTGAGTAATTTAACCTGCTAATTCATATCCTTCAGTGGTGCGCTAAATTCAATGCACAAGACAACCCTGAATCAACAGAAAATCCCTTGTATAACTACAAACCGATCCGTTCTTAATATTACTGTTGAATGGTTAAAAGAATATGCAAACAAGAAATAATTCCGTTTGAATTACGCCCCCTTCATCTGAAATCTACATATGCAAACTTTCCCAGATGTGAAATGAACACATGCACAACTAAGAATTTTATTCAATCCAAATCAGAAAGACAGGCATCCGGAGGCCCCACCCCCCCCCCCAGCTCCCCGCCCGGGGGGGGGAGAGGAGAAGAAGCTTTATTTCACTATGTGAAGTTACATGACTTCATTGAGCTCCATCAACAACTAGCTGTTCCCCCAAAATAACTAAAAAATAAAAATAAAAAGGGGAAAAACGAGCCAACGTGTAAAAGGGACAAAAACAACCCGCTATTACCACCTAAAAAAACAAAACAATCTGTTATCGCTCACTCCCCTGCAGTTCAAAGAAAGCTTAAAACCTTGCCTCCTGATTGAAGTAATAGTGTGATATAAAAGAAATAACAGATTGTAGTGACAAATGTTGAGATTTACTTTCTAGCTAGCAAGAATGTTAGATACGATTTACCTAATAAAATAACTCACAAAAATAACAACCTATAATATGAGAACTTCAAGATGTGTTCATCTACCTTTTTTCACATTTAATAAAGAAATCTAATCCCAAATGCTTCTAAGTCCAAACAAAACAAAAGACAGCCGGCAAGTTAAGTCTTCTAGCTAATATGGAAAAACAGTTGGGCTAAAATAACAGTCATGCTGATAATCTAAGCCCATCTCTTCCAGCAGAGTTCAACACTGTGAAGCTATTGCTCTTTCGCATCTTCTTTAAATATAAGGCAACTCTAGTATTAACACATATTCCATGTATTTCCATCCTCCTTGAATATAAGGTAACGATAGTATTAAGACTATTTTTTATCATGCTTTTACCAAAGAACGTGCCAAGCACAATCTGATACTTGAACTGATGGGCGTTCATATCCTTGCAGTTTTCTAATATACTCAGAGAGGTTTAGTGTAGCTATTGGAGGATAAACTCAATTGAAAGCTGGGGAAGGACCTGAACAATATGGCCCTATTAACGGAACCAAATATCATTGTGCATTCATTATTTTAATATTTTAATTTACACGTAGAGACACTCAGAAACTCACCCCAATACCTCAAATCAGAATTTGCTCGACCAGTAAGGTTAAAGTCGGTAACTCTACATATCCAAAAGGACATCAATGCTAGTTAAAATCATAATCAAGATGAAACATAACAAAGAGCTACTAAATCAAAGCAACAAATACAACAACAAGAAATACAATCAACAGGGATCCCATGACAGCATTGTTCTCCAACAACAACCAAATCTTTGCATGAATTGTTAAACAAGAGATCCCCTCAATAACTTCATCAAGTCTTCTTCCTCTACACCACCCCATTTCATTTCAGAGGACTCCAACTACGAACCAAAAATAAAAGCCAAGACATATATAAAACAATAAATAAAAACTATAAACTGGAAAGATTACCAGCATCACCGTGAAGGGTTAAGACCCATGAGCAATTGCTGCCCACCAGGAAGGTAGGATACATTAGGCGACTTGGCTAAAGTGGAAGCCACCTCCCTGGAAGCCTCAATCCTCCTAAGCTCAATAAGCCCCGTACCAGCAGCCGCTGTTGCATCTGAAATTAGCTTAGCAGATTCACTCTCTCCCTCAGCTCTAATAATGGCAGCCCTTCTTTCCTGCTCCGCCTTCATCACCACGAACTTGGACCTTTCTGCCTCTTGTTGGGCCACCTGCTTCTGCTCCACGGCCCTTGAAAACTCAAAACCATATGACAAATGCGTAATTGCGACCTGTGTAGATATCAGAAATCAATATATGAATTGCATTCTCCGACTAATATCAACCCAAACAGAATTTGGATCAAAATCGAATAACCAAACATACATCATCAAGAACTATGTTGAAGTCCTTAGCTCGCCGGACCAAACTCTCGCGAACAAAAGCCGAGACCTGGGGACGCTCCGTCAGGAGCTGATCAGCATTGAATTGAGCAACCACTGCTTTCAATACTTCATTTCCAATTGAAGGAAGAACCTTCTCGTCATACTCGAGACCAAGATTCTGGATTATCACTGGGAGGCGAGAGGTTTCGGGACGAGAGAGGACACGGAGGGTTAGGTTGACCATCTGCAAGTCCTTGGTTCCAGAGACTGAAGAGAAGGTGTGAGGGCGTGTGCGAATGTCGAAAATGTAAGGCTTCTGGACCCAAGGGATGAGGAAATGGGTTCCCTCGCCGACTGTTTCGTCAAGAATGCCCCGAAAACGGTCGAAGAGAACGGCACGTTGGCCGCCATCGACGGTGTAGAGGCTGGAATTAAGGACGGTAGCAGCGGCACCGAGACCGAAGGCGGCGCGTGCAATGTTCGTGAGGAATGAAACAGCTGCTTGGCTACCCATTCGATGGAGATAGCCCTGTTAGCGATGTTTGAAGAAGAAGGGAGTAACTTTGCAAGCGTCAGTGAGGGTTTTACTTCGTCTGCTATTTGCAGCAAAACCCCAGTCTCGCTTGCAAGAGAGGGCAACGCTTTTTTTTTTCATTCAGAAGCAAGGCTTTGAGTAGGCTTGCCCGGAACGAAAATGGGCTTTAACCGTCCGAACTTTATTATGATGATCTCAAACCCCGATAAAAAATGAAGGTTGTGTTAGATCTTTGATAGCCAACATAAAACTTTGTCCTGAACTTTGTTTTTCCATTTTCGGCCTTCAACTGTTGGTCGGAGGGAAAATGCTGGACCTTAAATTCTAATTCGTGTCTCCAACAGAAGCCCAATAACTTCTAAGCCTAAAACAATTAATCATATTTGTACTTTAAAAACAGATTTATGTATGATCTTTTACATGAATGTTTAATTTACTTATAAATTAACAGCCTTTCTATTTAAATACTTTTCCTGTTCTTAATATAAAACATATTTAACTAATTTGATTAGATTAAGGAAGTTAGGTAAGTTAGTTAATTATAAGAAAAATAACACATTTTTCCTAAAGCATCATAATCATCTTTCTTAATTCTCATTCTTCCTTTTTTATTTGATTATGATTGAGGAAGTATCTATAGGGGTAATTTAGAAAAAAAATTGATAAATATAAAAAATGGATCTTATATTTAGAACTAAAACTAATTCAAAAATCGGGTTCTCTATTAAGGACCAGAAGAGTATTACTCTTTTTAAACTTATATATAAATATTTGTATATTTTAATCATAATCGAGTTTATTGCATCAATTGCTCTTGAACAATTCAATTGTCAATCCAATTGTGAAAATCTTGAAAAATACTATCTCTAGTCATTACTATAAAAGCTATTTTGATTTTTAATTTAATTTTAAATATAAGACTCCAATCTATTTTTTTCTAATATTTAACTATTTTTTCAAAATAATCTTATAGTAGTCGCATATGTTAAATAATTCATCAAATGATAATTCTAGTTAATATACATTATTAGTAAAAGTATTCTAGGGAAGACAATATATATTTATTACATATAACTAACTTAATAAACTTTCTTAATATATTTAAATTAGTCAACTAGTTTTTATATTAAGGATCCAAGTTAGTACATTGGCTGTATGTGATGCAGGTGGAAATTGAAACAAAGACAGCACATTAACTATGTTCATTGCATTTTCTCCTCGTTGCAGTTCCAAACTGTTCAAACATAGAATTTAACGGTGTACTTCATGCATATTTGTTTTCCTACCTTTTATGATTAATTTTAACAGTAGTAACATTTTTTGTTTGCTTTCTCACGAAGAACTGACGACTTGATGCAATCCGAAAATATTAACTTTTGCCATTTGATTTGATCAAGGGTTCTCCTATCAAGGTTTAGAGTGCAAAAAGTTTTCGTTTCTCCTAACAAATACGCTTTTTAAGATTTAAACTTATATTCTTTTCTTTATGAGGTGAGGTCCTTACCTCATCAGCTAATAGCTTGTTAATAGAAATATTAATTATATGCATAAGATGACTAAGAAATTAAATAGAATTTTTTATTAGAAGTTAGTTAAGCAATATTGTACTCCTGATCTTGTTCTTAATACAAGATACAATTATTGAGTTGATCTTGATCATAAATACAAAATCTATTTATCACTTTTATTTTTTTCTAAATTATTTCTATTAATACTCCCTCAACCATAATCGAGTAGGAGAGGAAGAAAGATATTGAGAAAGATAATTATGACATTTTAGAAAAAAACAGGTCATATTTTTTATAATTAACTAACTTGCCTAACTTTTTTAATTTAATAAAATTAATTAAATAAATCTTACATTAAGAACTAAAAGACTATAATCAAATTGTTCATCATAGTTTCGCCCAAGGGTCTGGGATTACGATAAACAAGTAAAACCCAACGCACATCATAAATCTGGCTCTTAAGAAGGTCAACACATGACAATGCAACTCGATGTCTTTATATTGATGGGGATCAGAAACAAGTGAGATATTAGGTGTGTTTAGATAAGCGGCTGCAAAAGTGATTTTTATTATCATCTGATTTTTGCAAACGTAAACTAGGGTAAAAGTCTATTATTATAATGTGATTTATGTTTGAATTGATATTTATAAAAATGCCAATTTGACAAGTTGAAACTATTTGGATAATTAGTAAAAAAATAAGTTTACTATAAAATGACTGAAAAAGACATCAATTTTATTTAATAATATATGTTTATATTTTATGTTTATAATGTGATAATTGTTAGAGAATAATTAAAATTAAAATTATAAAAATAAACATAATTATTATCGAGAAAATTTTGAAAATACATTTTAGTTAATTAAATATATTTAATTAATGGATATACATGAATATAAATTTAGTGAAATTGAAAATTTTTCAACTACATAATTTTCTAGTTAAAAATGACGTAGTTAAATATTTTGTTTTATGTTAATTTCATTTCATTTATTTTATTTTTTTCCTTTGATTTAGTTCTCTTTTTAATCCTCCATTAGGTACATCAATTGTGAATTTAGATCTAAGACGCAGCATAAGGAAGGAACACATGCGATAGCAATGCTCTTCCCCAAACCCTCCATTCACATCTTGATTGACTGGGTTTCTTCACTGTTTTCTTTAGATGGAGATCGCAAGCTGGAAAAGAGGGTGGAGGGAGTGAAAGCTTTTGGTCTTCTTCTCAAGAAGGCGGGCTTGATGAACTGCACAAGGGCACTAGCGGCAGGGGTTAGTTTATACGACTGGACCTTCTTCTTTAAGCGCAACTTAGAGAGAGGGGGGTCGCTACGCACTACTGTGATTCTTCTTCTTCAGCTTCGATGAGCTTGGACGTGTGAAGGAGAAGAGAGAAAAGGGACAAATCTGGGTTTGCAAATGCACATAATGGCAGATTAGCCTTTGCAACGCCCACCATAACCTCTCCCCACATTTGCCGGCACCATGCTTTTTCTCCAAAAGCGATATGGAGAAAAAGCCAATCCAAAGAAGTTTTTATTTTCAGATGAACCGCCAACCCACATTTCACATTTCACATTTTCCCAAGCATTTTTGGGGTTTTCTACGGAGATCCAAACTCACCTAGAATACAAGATTCACTACCAACTTATCCAAATTTGTCCCATGCAAAAATTATGTTGATAATAATGTTATACTAATAAGATATATCCATTTTTAATATAGTATTCACAGGTAATTTTCAAGGCTTCAAATATTCTTTATTGTCCTTAAAATAAAAATTAGTTGGGGTTTGCTTTGATCTTAAACGTAACATCTTAATTTACTTTTTTTCATATTTTTTTTATTTTTTCAAACTGATTTACATAGCTTATAAAATAATATATAATATAATGGGGTTTTAGGTATTTTAAAAAGATCATGTCATCTTTATTATAATTAACTAATTGATTTAAATTTATCCAAATTACTCCTCCGGTTCTAAATATACACACACTAGTGTGTATAAAGGTCATATATTTAAGACCGGAGGAGCAGTTGATTAGCTATTATATTAAAGAGCCACGGATGTACTATAAGTGTTAAAAGCAGTTTACAATTAATACTTCACGAGTATAGATAGATAATTTTGGTATGCACATGAATAGCTTTTATTTTTAAAAATAGTTCCTTAATCCACAACTGTGAATTTAGCATCATTCTCAAAATTTACAACTACGTACAATGCCCAAATTTCGTGGTTCACTCGTTTTTTGCATTCTTTTATTTAAGTCAGAGTAACATACAATTTTGAATATTCCAAAACAAAAATCTCAACCTAATTGCTCTCATGATTCTCCACTCTTCCTTCATCCATTTGTTATTTTCATCACGCTCCAGCCAAGCTATCGATTAGGTGATGCTTGATCCTAATTCTTATTTATATTGCCATGGCTACTACCACAACTTTTGCATCGGCATGAACTTAAACATCGAAGCTTACGCTTCAGTGAAAAAGTGAAAATATATTAACAAGAATTAATTTTAAATTTATTATTGAACTCACAATAATTTTTTTTAAAACAAGACCAATAATCTAACCATTAACTAATTCCACAGCAAAAGTTTAGTACAATGCACAGAGTAAACAATTACCTTGTGACATGGGCAATGCCCATTTGAAACATTGATTTTGTGCAATTGCACTCTCTTCTAAATTTTTCTTGATCAACAATGTCCTACAAAGAACACAATAATGAAATCATTAAGACAATGAGTCTAAGGGGTGTTTGGGTGATGACCCAAACCATGGTTTGGGGAAAATCACCCAAACACCATAAAAAATAAAAAAACCAAAATCATGGTTTTGGTCAAAACCATGATTTTGGCAGGAGCAAAAATTTTCTGCTTTTGGAGGAAAAAGAGAGAGTGTGAGGGCCTATGGGATATGTGTCTTGTTTTTTTTTTTTTTAGCCTAGATGGATATACCCTTCCCAATTATTCATCTTAGGGGTGAGCAAATAGCCCATAACCCGCTAGCCCGCCCATAACCCAATAATTTTTTGCCCATTAAAGCCCGCCCTATTAGCCCAAATAGAAGATAATAAACGGGCTGACTTAAATGGGCGGGACAACCCATTAAACAAGACGGGCTATGGGCAAGGCTTCGGGCTGCCCATACCCGCCCATTTAAGTTTTATTTTCTTTAAAAAATATTTTTATTCTTTAGAGTTTAGACCTAGCTTCAACAGCTGCCTTTCATTCAAGCTTTCAGCATCGCCTATATGATGAGTATGCAATTAATGTCAAACCTTCTGATGATGATGCATTAACATCCCAGCAATCATTGCAGCAAGTGGATTCTGTTGCTAGTGGTGATGTGGTTAGTGAGTTAGTTCCTAATGTTGAAGAGGCTATTGAAGATGACCCTACCTACCAAAGCGTATATTAATATATATATATATATATATATGAATAAACGGGCATGGACTAGCCTATAATCCGGTAGCAGCCCGTTTTAATATATATAAATGTAGAGGCAAACAAAACATATATTAATATATATATATATATACAAGAATCATTATTATTATTAATAAACGGGCATGGGCTAGCCCATAACAATAAGAAAGAGATGATTGTTTGATAGGTAGAGGCAAACAAAGCGTATAGTAATATATATATATATATATGACATCATAATTATTAATTAATACATGTAAATAAAGTAGAGTTAAAGCTTCTGACACTTGCTTTTCTTACAGTTAGATTGTTTGATACTCCCTTATTATAAAAGGGGACGTTAATAAGGTCATTAATGAATTTTTTTCTAATTTACCCTGAATTATAAATTATTATTACTCAAGTAAATATTTTTACACTGGCTCCTCAAAGTTTGTTACAAGGGTAGGTTTGGAAAATTTTATACTTTGGAATACTTTTAACTGTATAACTATTATTTTTTAATATGTGTGAATTAGCTTATTGACCCTTTATGATAAAGAGTAAGGACCAAAGGGAGTACATGATGTCTTTTGCCTAGACATTTAAAATAGGATTGTGAAAAATGTAACTTATTCATGGGTAAATTTATAAAATATGTTTATAGTCATTTTCATCCTATAATTCTAAGTTAGTAAATTAGTAAGTTCTAAATTTACAGATATGTATAATCTATTATATCATACATTTATAAAAGGAATAATCTTATTCAAATGTTATAAGTGGAATTTTCATTTATAAACAAGTGGACCTTTTAAAAATTGTTTCACTACTTTGTAATGATTAAATAAGGTGTGTATAAAAGTATCTCATCTCAAGTAATGTATGAAGTTAGGAACAATTGTTGTTATCATATTATTTATTTAATTTGAGTCCATATAAAATTGAATTTGGCATTAACTTAAGTTAATTTATTAGTCTAATTAATATCAATATAATATATACAATATGAAGTATATTTGGCGCCCAACAATTTTAATTTTTGGGAAACCATAATAAATTTTCATAAACAAATAAATTTTAAATTGGTCTCTTAATTTAATTAAGAACAAAGAAGTAGTTCAAAGACTTCTTTCTTATCTCCACACATTGAAAATGATCTATATAGCGATATCTTAATTTTACATTCTATATTTTTATTTATAAATACTTTTCCAAACTTGGCTCATAATGTGAAATTTACATGTCAATTTATGTGTCTTTTCCCTACAGATTATTTAAAATTTTTAAATATATTCAAAAAATTTCCTCTCACATTTACACGTTATTCCTTAAAATTCAACCAAGCATCAAAGTTCAAAAGCCTCTTTTTTTTTTTTTTCCTGTGAAGGTTTACAAGGCCTTCACTAAAATTTGTATGTCCTGGAATTTATAGCCAGTCATGTGTTTTTGTTACATGGGTTCCTTAGACTGAGTGTCTTTTAACTCTTCAGACATCCTTTTTTTTTTTTTTCAATGACGAAAATTTTCAAGCATTTTTTTAAATTTGAGTAAAATTGTGGAATTTGCAGACCATACCATGGATTTATCGGCACAGGTCATATATGCTCATAATGTTTGAAATGATGGTATAATTCTGAAGAACTTGTGCAACAAGCTCACACAGTAAGTTGTAAATTTTATCACCAAATGCATGTGAAAAAAATTCACTCTCTTTATTTACGAGAAAAGGGAATGAAAAAGAATATTTGTGAAATTTGAAGAAATAACTTGTAAAAATGGAAGAAGAAATTTTAAAATGAATATTTGAAGTTTTAGGAGTATGAGGCAAAAAAAGCACTGGACCATATTCGAACAAAAAAAAAAACTCAGGACCATAGATAAATTTTGTTGTAAATAATGTGGGTAAGTATGTCAAAGAAAAACTCCCACATTACTTAGGATTAATGGGGTCCAAGTAATAAATGATCTTACTAAATTAGTTAAGAGGAGGAGTGAAGTCACATGCACAATGGGCCACTGGAAGCAAATCCGGCAATTCCCTCACCCCATGTATATGAGTCAAATGTGGTACTGGGTTTATAGAAAATATCTATTTAATTAATCTTTTATTTTAATTACCATCATGCCTCATCAGTGTTTGCAACTGACAACTTTAACAATCATTAAGCAAGTTAATAACTATGTAAAACACCCACTTAGCTGTGTTCATAACTATTTATTGATGAGTTAATTGCCCTTAAATGTGCTAAATAGTATTGTGATCCATAGCCTATAAAAAGGGGCATGAGCCTGGAGTTCGTAGTACACCTTTCAGACAAAACTTTCTTTCCTCTTCTGGTGTTCTATCAGGCTGAGTTCTTTTACCTTTCATTGTTCTGTTCACTCTAATTTTGCAGGAAGAATTTGCTTGATCCTAGGGAGTATCGCTTTTTGTTTTGCGGGTAGCTATGAAATAGCTTTTAAAAATAGTATCTATAGGACAAGACTCGGATTTACTGATTTTCTATAGATGCTACTGTCAACAGGATTTGTATAATATTATAGAGGAGTTAGAAGATTTGCTGTTGGAGAATTCACGTGCTGCCACCAACACTCTTAGGAGTTATTCTATGTCAATTGTTTTGGCATTCATCAGCGGCAGAGTTATTAGAGGGAGGCCTCTAAGCTTTGTCTTAATTTGATAATTCCATTCAAGTTATTATTAGGAAGTTTGAGTTGGGTCTCATGTTTGTTATTTGCACCTCATTTTAGGATATTATTTGAGACCTTATAATAAAAAAATTGGTTGAAATATACTCCTCCTCGTCTCTGTGGCAAAATTAAGATGACAAGAGATGAACATTTGGCGATTGTAGAGGCCAAGGATGATTTGAGGGTTGAATTCTAACTCACATTGTGACCTAGGCGCATGGTCACCTGGTGTGATGATCTTAACTGGTAGTAGATATGAACCCGATGAAAGCATGTGTTGTAGCAGTGAATCCGACGATATTTATGCATGAAACGGACTTATGGAGCTCCTCATTTGCTGCCGCCAACATATGTTACATGCTCAAGTGGACCATGATGGTAATGAACACCGGTGCCAAATTTACTTTTGAAACTGGATTCACTCAAGACCTCCAAGACACTTGTAGAGTAATTCGTGACAAAGGTGACCGCCAGGATATTGAGCATGGCTTGCGCCACAGGCAACACGAGTGGGCATATTGCGGATTTTAATGGCTATTTTGTAGAAAATTTGGAGGTAGGTTCATTTTAGAATTGAAGTTCACTTATTAAATTAATAAAATAGAAGTAAATGGAGGGAATCCAATTCCATGTCGCCAGTTTAATGAAAGGAGAGAAATTTTAAATGAGTAATTTATTTTCCATTATTGCTGGGTCTAATTTCTTTCCGTTGAAGGTTCTAATGGTGTGGTGAATAGTTATTTTAAAAGGGACTATTATTATTAAATTGTAATTTTCATGACCTCCATGCTTAAAACGTTATTAATATTGGAGGTTTAATTTATTTCTTCATGTATGTTAATGAGTATGATCCGTTGGTGTTTTTAATTCCTTTGGATGGTTAATAAAATAATCGCTTATTATTATTGTTTATGAAATTGACTTTATGGATTTTAATATGTTTCAGTTATGCATATTTATTTACTATGCAAAACCCAGAAAGTAATACTCCCTCCGTCTCTTTTTATAAGCAACAATTATTATCTCTTTTTTTTTTTATGACCTTATTATCTCTCTCTTGCCCCTAAATATAAGCAACATTTACAAATTGTCTTAAATGTTTGCAGTAAATTTCCTATTTGTTCCTGTTAATTACTGATTTTAATACTTAATATATTTATTATCCTCATTTTGCAAACAATCATCTCTATCCATCACACATTATCTCTCTTTCATAATTCTCTTTATTATACTAATTTTCTTATTCTCTTTGTTATATTCTCTTTCTCCCATAAATAAAGATATTTTGGATAAAGAATTTTCAATTTCTATTCATTTATTATCTTTAAATAACTTTTTATTTTACGTAATGGGGTCTAAGGTTCTTATAAAATTAAAAAGTATAGGGGGAGTAGGATTTAACACCGCTATCACATGTGAATCTCTAGATGATTGTCTGTGTGTTTGCATCATATGACTGGCTACATAATACTACCTTCGATTCTAATTATAAGACTTCGTTTGTAAACTATAAATGAGGTCTTATAATTAGAACTAGAGGTAGTATGTCTCACAAGTCGAAATAGGCTAATGGTCAAGCTCAATTTTTTCTATTGATAACTTTGTAGAATCAATATAATATGTAAATTTGGTGGTGCTAAATCCATTATCTTGCTTCATATAATTTGTAATATGTGGCCAAATGCTGAGCTGCGTACCAATAATAATTTTTTAAAAAAATTATTATGTTGTTCGGTTGGCCTATTATCTAGTGGTATTGATATTGTGGGAAAAATTTCAAGGAATTAAAAAAAAACAGTAAACATGTTGAGATAATGGTTCAATGGTTAGTTGGTCGGATCAGAATAAACTGAGAGTTAAATTGGTTATATTAAAATAAAGATAAATGTGCACCTAGCATCTGGAACTATTTTTGAAGGTGCATCCAACAACCTAAACTATTTTGTAGTGTAATTTTACCCCTCATCTAATAAAATTGGAGCAATCTCATCCAAAACCTAACACCTCTTTAACTCCATTATTTCCTGTAATAGTTAGCCATTTGTCCCTTTTTTTAATGACACGTAATCTTCTGAACGTCAGAGGAGGTGATTGAATTGATGGTGGGAGCACTGCTCATCGTCTTCTTCATGGAGGCCCAATTGAGGAGCACTGTTCACCTCTCTCAGTCTTCCTATGTCTCTATTTCTGAGTGACCATGAAGAAAGGTGTTGGCTTTATAATTGTCCTTCGAGCTCTTCAAAATTTGTTTCGGGTGAAAGCTGTTATAATTATACCTAGGGAACAACTATTTAATATTTTCAAGTTTTTGCTTTCTTCACTTGTGAGAGCAACCTAGGAAAGCACAGTTTTGTTTCAAAAATTCACTTTTTTGATTTCTAAGGACCTGTTTGGATAGCAGGCCAAACCATGATTTGAAGACTCAAACCACGGTTTGAGAAAAAAAATCACTCAAACAGGCACAAATTATCTGAAACCATGATTTGGGTCGAAACCATAGTCTTGGAACCCGAAACCATAGTCTTAGAACCATGGTTTCGGGAGAAGTGAATCCATTATGCTTTTGGTTCAAATTGGAGAGTATGATTGTGCCTGTTAGAATAAATTTCATCAATAATATCACTTTAACACCCCTTAATTAATTTTTTATAAACATATTTAATCTTATATCTTATAAATAAATATACACATATTAATTATTTATTAATTACATTATCTTATGTATTATTAATTATGTTGGTAAAAAATATACTATTAACAATTTTATTCCTTCAAATTAAAATATATCAAATGTAATTATCATATTAACTTATACTTTTTTTAATAATTTGTACATATAAAAAGTGTTTCTGATAACAACTATCCAAACGCTCTCACTTTTCAGAATCACTTTTTCACAAAATCTATTTTTTCTAGAATCTATTCTCCAAAAGCTATTTTCCAGACCATGGTTTGGTTTTATCCAAACACCCCCTAAAGTGATATCATATTTGTTTTCTCAAGTACAATACATAAAAAGATACTATCTCTAGTTTTAACTATAAGAACTTATTTGTAGACTGTAAATGAGATCTTATAATTAGGATAGGAGGTGAAATGCACTAAATTGGTTAGAATATCTTAGTTGACTGGAAGCTTATGAAGTTAAGACCTCATCCTCCGATCCCCTCTCCCATTGAACACCCACGAAAACGACAATGAACAGTGCACCCATAAAAAATCACCTCCACCCGTTCCAAAGATGACGTGTCGTTTGGAAACTGAAAAGCAAACGGCCAGTTGTGGGAGGAGAAAATTTAGTTAAAGAAGTGTTAGGTTTTGGGTGAGACTGCTATAATTCTATTAGATGAAAAGCAAAATTGCACCACTAAATAATTTGAGTTTAGGGTGCTGAGTGTATCTTCACCCAACTTAATTGTTAAAATTGTCCCTTAATAACAATGATTCTTGTATATATAGATAGCCTATGCAATTTGGGGGTTATAACCTAGCACAGTTAAATAGATTTATTAAGAATAAAACACCCGGGATACGACGTGGAGTTAAAATTTAAATGTCCTTTAATAATTTAATATCTCTGCTCAAATAAATTCAAGGCAATCCTAAATAATGTGGACAGATGAGCTTAATATAAGCAGTTGTAGCATGAAGTTACATTCTAGGAACATATGATATAAATATATATAAACTTATATCTAGTTTTAAATTTAATTATTGAGTCAATACGATTTTTTTATATACAAAAAAGTTTAGGTAAGTTGAAACCCAGGGACTCACTAGAGTTAGGACATACGTCCTGGCTCAATAAATGCTTACAAAGATATTTACAGATTACTTATTAACAAGGTCCTCACATCGGAGCGGGATTCAAACTCACAACTTTGTGAGTTATGAGTTAACTCTTTTACTAATTGAACCAAGTCTTCGTTGGTAAGTCAACAAGATTCTCAGCACGTTTATTTCAAAAATAAAAAAGAAAGACTTTGTCTCCACTTAATATTTTAAATCAAACATATTATATATATGGGACTATATTTCGGTCAAGTTTTTTATATTCATTATATCAAGTTCTCCAATTACACTTAGTCGTGTGTTCCATTTTTGAACATTTAATTATAAACCCACATAGGAAAAAATAAAACATATGGCTATATGTAATTAGAGAACTTGATGTAATGGATATAAATAATTTAATTTAAGTATTTTCCATATATATATCATTGAAAGATTTATTTATAATATTTTTTTATCATCCTAATGGCAGGAAGCCTATAAGCACGAACGCATAAACGTGAAGGGTCCTGCTTCAGAAGCGGTGACCATGCAAGTATCGTAGGAAGCTAGAGAACAATATAGTACTGTTGATAAAACGAACGAACCACCTAATTAACCACTATTCATTAAACTATTATCACCAAGTGGGGAAAA
The DNA here is from genome assembly GCF_004799145.2 of Neltuma alba. Lineage (NCBI taxonomy): Eukaryota > Viridiplantae > Streptophyta > Magnoliopsida > Fabales > Fabaceae > Neltuma > Neltuma alba. The sequence continues at coordinate 41,011 of NW_021636077.1, read as the reverse complement.
AGTAGATAAATAATAACAACAACAACACTAATCTTATATGTTTATATGATCCAGCTGTTAATAGCGTGGAGAATTGAACGTTCAAATCAGACTTTATAGTAAGAAGATATATTAAGGAAACAAACACATATTTTTGAGAAATAATTAATTTCACTACTTTTTTTTAATTTACCTAAACTAGTTAAGTATATCTTATGCTACCTCCGGTCATTAATATAAGATCTTATTTGACTTTTATTTTGATCCTAAATATAAGATCCTAATTTACTTTATCTCTAATATTTAGCAAATTTTTTTCAAAATGATCTTTCTAATAATGATAGTTCTCATCAACACCCTTGATTAGCAAAAATATTTTTGAAAAGTCAACATCTATTTATTATAAATAACTAACTTAACTTACTTTCTTAATCTCCTCAAATTAGTCAATTAGCTCTTATAATTAGGACCGGATGTAGTAGTAAGAATATAGTAGTGTGTATATATGTATCATATTTACATCAAGTTTTTTATATCCATTATATTAAGTTCTCCAATAACACATAATTATGTGTCATATTTTTAAGCGTGAGGATTTATAATTAAATGATATTATTTTAAAAATAAGATACATAGTTATGTGTAATTGGAAAAATTAATATCATAAATACAAACAACCTGATTTAAGTATTTTTCTTTATAGATATATGATGGACGCACAACACCCACATGGATGGAAATTATTATAATAAGCTCGTCCGCGTAGCCACCAAGCTCGGACCAGAGACGCAACAGGACACAATTTTTTTATTTGGTCTTTGTTCTTAACGTCAAGCAAAGAAGTTTGTGTGGACACATAAATGACATAGGAAATTTTGTTACCTATAAATAAGACAGAGAGAGAAAGTTTCTTTTGGTTCTATTTATAAGTCGTTTTATTAAATTTTCAGCATAAATGTATTATTTTGTCCTTCATTTATAAATAGGACCAGCAGAGTAATTAATAATGAATTTAATGAGGTGTACTTGAGGGAGCAAATAAAAATAATAGAATTAAACGAATTAATGCATGCTTGGAGTGTAATTATTTAAGAAAGTGCTCGATGGCACCGCCAAAAAGAAAAAGAAAAAAACAGTTGCTTCATGTGATTAAGAGTGTTATTATATAATTAATTAATTTGTCAGCAGATGTTTAATGGTTGATCTATTATCCCCCCCCCCCAAAAAAAGAATGAGTTTGGGTGCTCATAAGCTCATTAAATTTGAATCGTCCAAATCTGATTTGGATAATTTAGATTTGATTTTTTTTACTCTTATTTTAAAAAAATCATTTTAATTGGTATAAAATATAAAATAAAGATAATATCTTAATTATCTTCTTTTTTTGAAAAATGGTAATTTTTATTTACGAATAATAAATTAAAAATATTAAATCTGAACTATCAAGATCAAATCTGAACGGTAAAAATTTGACGAGTTTAAAATGATAAGCACTCAAACTGATTTTTTTTAAAAAAAATATGATTCTCCTTGTGTTTAATTTCAACCGTAGTTCATTGGATGAAGAACAAGCTCATCATATGAGAATTAATTAGCATTTCATGTTTTGCGTCTTTGAAAACATTTAAAATTATTTAGTTATGCTCGAACATTTATAATTCTTTTTTTTTCCTTGCCAAAGAACATTATAATTCAAAACGCTCAAGATTCCCACGTTCAGCATATATTCCCTCCGATCCTTTTATTTTTATAAAAATCAGTTTTAGATAATGTTACTAATTTTATTCCTAATTAATTACATTATAAATATTTTCTCATACATTCATTTTCATTTTTTTCACTGTAGATCTCTCGCACATGCCCTCTTATAAATAAGGACATAGTTGGAAGAAAAAGATACATTACTTACATATTTATTCTTTTTAACTAATATTAATAGATTTCTTAAATGACATAATTTGGTTATTTGGATGTTATAAAAAGACCTGGAAGTACGTAGTACTACCTTTGATCTTTAATATAAGATTTAGATAACTAATTTATGAATATTAATAAAATTATTTAAATTAATTATTTGTAATAAATAAGTATTGTTATCATGTGCATTATAATTACCTTTTAATGAAAACCCTTTAACATGCGCAATCACTATAAGAACTGTTTTGACAAAAAAAAATATAAATATAAGAAATAAAATAGATTGTAATATCATATTTAGAACTAAATTAAATATCTAACTATCTCTTATATTTCAGACTGTAGTATATTCTAAAAAACTATTTGGATAAGCTTTAAGTACATGTTTTGGTGCTTTATATATAAGACAAACACTACTAATACAATAAGCCAATTAATGCATTTTGGCATATCACGCAACCACGTGGATGAGCCTTCTGGGCACTGGCCACCCTTTCTTCTTAACAAAAAGCACACCACAACACAAACACACACATCACAGCCGCTTCCTTCTAATTAATTTGATCATATTTTCTTGTAAATTCAGACAGAACATATGGGAAGCCTTGAAGCTGTCGTTATAACTCCTTCTGATCCAACCCCAACTTGTGTTCTCCCTCTTTCCGCTCTCGATTCTCAACTCTTCCTTCGTTTTACTGCTGAGTGTCTCTTGGTCTACACACCCTGCCCCGGCTTGGACCGCGCCGCCACCTCGGCTCGTCTCAAAGCCGCATTAGCTCAAGCTTTGGTCCCGTACTACCCATTTGCCGGCAGGGTCAGGCCTTGCTCCGGTGGATCGGGCCTCGAGGTCGTGTGCCGGGCCCAGGGCGCGGTGTTCATCGAGGCCTTTTCTGACCGTTACACAGTCAGCGACTTCAATAAAGCCCCCCAGACGGTGACTTCCTGGAGAAAATTCTTGTCCCTAAATGTACCTGACGTTCTCGACCGGATCACCGCCGCTCGTGGTTCAATTCACGTGGCTCAACGACGGAGCCACAGCCGTCGGTGTAGGGATCAACCATTGTGTCTGCGACGGTGGTGGCCTCGTCCAATTTCTCAGTTATTTCGCTGAGTTGGCTTCTGGGAAATGCCCGGCACTCCAGCCCACACCCGTTTGGAACCGTCATCTTCTCAACCCATCACCCGAAAGTCCTGATCGGGCCTGCCCAACGATCCTCACCGAGTTCAACCGGGTGCCCGATCTTTGCGACTTCATGACGCTGGTTTCCAGCGATCTCAAACCAACCTCCATTAAGTTCGACAAAAGACGCTTGGACGAGCTCAAGAACGTGGCTCGGTCAATGAGTCCAGTCAGCGAGTCGTCGTCCTACACGTCCTTTGAGGTCCTGGCTGCTCACGTATGGAGAAGCTGGGCCAGAGCGATGGCTTTTCCGTCGAACCAGATCCTGAAGATTCTCTTCAGCATCGACGTGCGGAACCGGGTGAAACCGGGCATACCCGACTGCTACTACGGGAACGCCATGGTGCTAGGATGTGCACAGAGTAGCACGAAGGATCTGGTGCAGAAGGGTCTTGGGTACGGGTCGGGCTTGGTGAGGAGTGCAAAGGAGAGGGTGGACAGCGAGTACGTGAGGAAGATGATAAAGTGGGTGTCCGAGTCGAGGGAAAATCCATACTCGGTCGGAGTGCTAATAGTGACTCAGTGGGCAGGGCTGGGTGCTGAAAGGGTTGACTTTGGGTTGGGGAGGCTAATCCACGTGGCACCCATTTACGTCGGTCGTTATTGTTCGCTTTCGCCGGCGTATGATGAGAGTGATGCTCTGAGGGTAATGATGGCTGTCCCCACCTCTGCCGTTGACCAGTTCCAATACTTCCTCACCGCTTCGGCCGCTTCCCGTTTATGAGTGAGTTTGTACGATCCTACGTTGACTTTTTTCTGCTCAGCTGTGCATTTTATCTTTCTAGTTACTGGGTACTTAATTACCTAATTATTGAGTTAATATTAACACTGAGTGTAAGAATTATTTCCTATATTTATCAGTTTTTCCCAAGTCACTCCTATTGATACTTTTTCAACCATAATTAAGTAGGAGAGGGAGGAAGGATATTAAAAAAGATTATTAAGGTGTTTTAGGAAAATTATGTCATCTTTATTATAATTAACTAATTTATCTAACTTTCTTGATCTAATTAAATTAGTTAAATAAATCTTATACTACTTTCGGTCCTAATTATAAGAGCTAGTTGACTAATTTGAAGAGATTAAGAAAAAAGTTAATTTAGTTGTTTGTAATAAATAGGTATTGTGTTTTCTAAAATATCCTTACTAATTAAGCGTATTAGCTAGAACTATCATTATTAGAAGGACTACCTTAGAAAAAATTGCATAAATATAAGAGACAAAGTGGATTGGGGTCTTATATTTAGCATCAAAATAAAAGTTAAACAAGGCCTTATATTAAGCACTGGAGGTAGTATTAAAAATTATAGAAGTAGTATTTTTTTCCCTCGTTTTATGTCAAAAGGACTTGCTTGGATATGATTCAACTCCACCGTTCTCCCTAATCATTTTCTTTCTTTAATCATAGTCAGCTTTAACTAGGTGTTATATTAAGTAGAGGAGTTAATTAGTACTACTTCTGGTTTTTAATATAAGAGTTGGTTAAAGATTCAATTTAATGCTAAATATAAAACCTCAATATACTTTGTCTCTCATATTAATCTATTTTGCCCTCAAATAATATTTATAGTGATTGCAATAATTATTTTAATACACATGATTAACAAAGATATTTTAAGAAATATAATATCTCCCTCTCCTACTTAATTATGGTTGAAAAAGTATCAATAGGAGTGACTTGGGAAAAACTGATAAATATAGGAAATAATTCTTACACTCAGTGTTAATATTAACTCAATAATTAGGTAATTAAGTACCCAGTAACTAGAAAGATAAAATGCACAGCTGAGCAGAAAAAAGTCAACGTAGGATCGTACAAACTCACTTAATTGATTTTTTTATTATTTACAAATTAGTTATCCAACTCTTATATAATAACAGCAGGTACTATCATTTTTCTCGTTTTATATCAAAACGACTCCCTTGAATATGATTCAACTCCACCATTCTCCTTGATGATTTTCTTTCTTTAATCCTCTCGTTCATTCTTCGCATGCAAAGGCATCAAGAATGAATCAAAGAAATCCTGTTATATTTTTACCTAACAACATGTGAAGGATGAGGAATGAAAGAAATTAATGAGCATACAATAACTGTAAATGTATTAGTTGAGCTTTATACACCTCCAATTCTAAATATAAAAAGTAGATAGGAGGTTTATTTTGGTCCTAAATATAATATATTAATTCACTTTATCTATCAAAATTATAAGAGGACTTCAATCAGGATAATTACGTACAATGCATATTATTAGAATGGGTATTACAGGAAAACAAATACTACCTCCGGTCCTTAATATAAGACCCTATTTGATTTTTATTTTAGTCTTAAATATAAGACCCTAATCCACTTTGTCTCTCATATTTATACTTTTTTTCCCCAAAGTAACCCTTCTAATAATAAGAGTTCTAATCAATATACTTGATTAACAAGGAGATTTTAGGAAAGACAACACCTATTTATAACAAATAACTAACTCAACTTACTTCCTTAATCTCCTCAAATTAGTCAACTGGCTCTTATAATTAGGACCGGAAGTAGTATATATTTGCTAGAACTAAACACTTTAAATAATTTTTTTAATGTTCACAAATTAATTATTTAAATCGTATATTAAGGACAGGATGAAATACAAACTAACTTGAAACTTTTCTAATTCAATAAATTCTTACTGAATTTATCTGATTATACTTAAATATTTACACGGTAGATTTTGGATGCTGGGTTTTAGGTTTATCTGAGTTCAATTATACTGTTACACAGAACAAGTATTTTGGTTTTGTTTTCAATGAACTAATTTTTATTATTATTTTACTTTTGGAATCATTCAATTTCTTTGGTTGAGATCAGCTAGCTGCCAGATTTGGGTAAAATTTCAAACTCATGACGAAGTCTAATCAAAAGTTAACTAAAAAGAAGTGACTAGGAAGGAACATGTACAATCATCTCCTTAACCCTTAAAACTTAATAATAATAAATCCATCTAGACATTTAACTTTGTATACATAAATCCAACCATCAATTATCAACCCCCTAAGTTATATATTTGTACCCTCAAACTCTGAATTAGATGTAAGCAAGCCTCCTATTTAAGATATATGCATATAAGTAATGACCAAAAGTACTAGTTGGGGAATTATTTGCACAAGAGTTTTGAGGGAATCATTGTAAAGTTTCAAAGTTCAAAGAGATTGTGTATAGACAATATAAAGTTCATAGAAGCTATGTAAAATTTGCTAAAAACTCCATGAAAAAAATTCTTGAATGGCTAGTGATCTGTAGGAATCAAGCAGCTATTTGTAGGAATCTTATAATCCTTGAAATTGTTTTAGTCCCTTGGTTGAAATAAAGAAATTAAATGATTTATAATCTCTATACATTTCACTTAGTGTTTTTTTTTTGAGCTTAAGGTATTCACCGCTGGTAGCAGTGACTAATATTCTTGCACCGTAAACTTCCCCAAGGGGCTTTACTGTTAGCCTGGAGACCCTTTTCATACATATCGCTAGGAATCAAACCTCTAACTAAATATTTAAAGAACCAACTGTGCTATGTCTTGTGGTTTTTCATTGAGTGTTTCTATTTGTTTGATTGAACACATCGCAGATGATCATTATTATAGGATTCCAGAGTTATTGAACAAGCTAGTCCTCCAGTTCTTATGCCCTAGCATTCCAATCCTCAACAGCTTCGGCAAATGCTTACACATCTTAGATCTCTACGGAAAATCCCTCTTTCAACACGAATCCATTATTCCCAAATAAATCAAATCAAACAAATACAAAGAAGATGAAATCATCATTCCCTCTGCAAGAGAGCTTCGAGAAGCTGGCATCAACGACTTCAAGCCAAGCTAAAGCGACAGGCTCAAAGATGTCTCCTTCAATGGCAGAATCCTCATAATTACTTAAATTAAAATATAAAACATGTTTTGTTTAAAGTAATAATTTTTTTATCCTATATATATCCCCAACAAATTATAAATTTTTTTAACTAATTAAATAAATAGTTTGAACTAACAACATTTATTGAGGATAATTTTGATATTTTATAAGAACTTTTTAACTGTCTCGCATTGGCTCTCTTAAAAACTGATCCCTCAGATTTGGATCCTAAACCATCAAGTATAGACTGGATATAACTCAACTGAAGGCGTCTTCAAGATTTCTAATTAAAGTAACCTCTATAGATTGGAGAAGCTAACACAACTTGCCACTTTTGAAGTGCGTTGGGTGAGCTAATTCTTGAGTGCTGGCTAAGATGATAGGATCCAACCTCAAGCATATCTATTCTCTTTATTACTCCTCCGGTCCTAATTATAAGACCCAATTGACTTATTTGAGGAGATTAAGGAAGTAAGTTAAGTTGGTTATTTATAATAAATAAGTGTTGTCATTCCTAAAATATCCTTGCTAATTAAGTATATTGGCTAAAACTATCATTATTAGAAGGATTATCTTGGAAAAAAATGCATAAATATAAGAGACAAAATGGATTGGGTCTTATAATTAGGACCAAATAAAAAGTCAAATTGGGTCTTATAATAAGGACCGGAGGAGTATGATGAATTCTGGAAATGTTGGGATTTTAAGGTTTCTTAAAAAGAGAGATAGATGTAAGTTTACATAGTTGTCACATTTTCACCATTACGGAAAGTATATTCTCCTGCACGAAGCATTTCCAACATTATAAGCTATGACAGCCTACCTCCATTTCTTTTGGTGAGCATGGCGCTCCAAGAAAATGATCGGCCACTTGGTGAAGAAACAGTCACGTACCTTCCATGCTTTCTGTAATATCCTGAATTTCAAGGTGTTAAAGGAATAAGGAAGAATGATAAAGAAATAATTATTAAAATTATTTAATGCCTAAAAAAGTTAGAAAAAAGTTATGAATGTTAATTTTGAGAGTTTAGGATATTATGAAAGGGTTAATTTCCCCAAAAAGTGGCTTACACAATTTGAAGGATAATTTTGGGAGTTAAAAATGACCTATTTCCTTGGAAATTCAAGGAAAATAGTTAGAGATCTATATTTGAGCTAAAAGTTTTAGGATAATTATTTTATGGGTCAAAGAAGCTAAAGATAATATAAATCCATATAAAATATTATAAATTAATTTCTGGGCTTATCTTATAGAGAAAGGGATAAAATTGGAAGTAAGGAATGAAGTAAAGGGCATTGTGGCCATTTTACACGCCCTCACCCTTATGATTTGCCAACATGCCTTCTCCCGTCTCATTTTTCATCTGCAAGCGGAGAGAAAAACAGAGAGAGACTGAGAGAAAACCTTGGAGTCAGGGAGAAGGGCGTCGCCGGCAAAGTAGTGATCGGAGAGGAGAAGTTTACATGCAATTTTGTTTTCTAACTGGGGTAAGACTGATTAACACTCTACTGTCCTTATTTCTTTTGTTTTCTGCGTGTTGGAGGAGATGATTAGAGATTAAAGTCTGGGTTGTCAAAGAAAGATAGGAATCGAATGAAATATTGGATGGAAGATGTAATTAGAAGCTTGAATAAGTGAATTGTGGTGTTGCATGTGTTGTTGGAAGATGTTTTTGATGGTTCCACCGCTCGACTTTCCTTCCCCTCTTCTGCTGTATGGTACCGAACCGTGTGAGTTTGAAAGAGAGGATACATATGCAAATCTAAATGACATTGCATGTGTTTAGATGTGATTGCTTATCGGTTATTGCTGCTTCAATGATGATTTTCGTTTCTGCACTATGCTTTCCAGAGGAGTTATTCAAAAACCTGATATGAGAGTGTATATATGTGCGAACCAGTTGGTGTATGTGGCTGGGTAATGAGTACCGAAATAAATGGATTGAACTAAGATTGGAATAAAAATTGGAAAAATGATGTAGCTAGAAGTGTGTGGCGGTTTTATTGTCCGAGGGATTAATGAGTGTGTGATAATTTGAATGCTAAACTTGAGTTTAAACACAGAGCTAACAAATCTGGAAAATTTCCAGGTTTGGAGTAAAAGTTATGTGTGGTGGAGGAAGTTACGTATATACATACATATGTGTGTGTGTACATATATGACTATATTTGCTGAGCGAGTTGGGGGATATGAATCTGGTAACAGAGTTTTGAAATCTGAAACTGAAGCTATATATTTATACATATATGGGCATATGCTTGGGCAGCTTGGCGTTGAATTTGAAGTAAGGGAAACTATATATATATATATATATATATATATATATATCTCTATATATGTGTGTGTAAGATTAGGAAATCTGAAACTTTATTAAAATTGTCGATTGATGCTCTCTTAGATCAAGTGATTGTTCAAGTTATTTAAACCAAGTTAGAGACCGAAAATGAAGATTTGGAGGATTAAATATGAATAGGTCTTACAGGTTGTTGTAATTATTAAAATTATAGTGCGTTTGATTTAGAGCACAAATGATCTCCAGTGCAGAGGATCAATGATATCCATGGAAACTTCATGAATAAAAAATATAATTTTTCAAATTCTCAATGCTGCGCATGAATTGATTTACTCTATAGTATAAGCATGCTCTATACAGTAGCACGAATTGATTTAGTGATACAAAAAAATTATATGAAACTAAGTCGCGAATGTGTATTGCATGATAAATTGACATGAATGCTTAGCTTCATTTAAAAAGAAGACGAAGAAGAAGAAGAACTTTAATCAACATTGCCTGTAATTTGACTAATTTAACCTGCTGATTTATATCCTTCAGTGGTGTACTGAAGTCAATGCACAAAACAACCCTGAATCAACGGAAAATCCCCTGTATAACTACAAACTGATCCATTCTTAATATTACTGTTGAATGGTTAAAAGAACATGCAAACAAGAAATAATTCCGTTTGAATTACACCCGCTTCATCTGAAATCCACATATGCAATCTTTCCCATATGTGGAATAAACACATGCACAACTGAGAATTGTATTCAACCCTCTACTTACAGCAAATCAGAAAGACGGGCATCCAGAGGAAAGGGGGAGAAAAACAACAACAGCGAACTTTATCTCACTATGTGAAGTTACACGACTCCATTGGGCTCCATCAACAACTAGCTGTTCCCAAAAAACAAAATATTAAAAAGGGGAAAAACGAGCCAACATGTAAAAGGGACAAAAACAATCTGCTATTAACACCTAAAAAAAAAAAACAAAACACAACACAATCAGATATCGCTCAGTCCCCTGAAGTTCAAAGAAAGCTTACGATCTTGCCTCCTGATCGAAGTAATAGTGTGATATAAAATAAACAAATAAATAAAAGATTATAGTGACAAATGTTGACATTTACTTTCTAGCTACCAAAAATGTTAGATACAATTAACCTAATAAAATAACTCACAGGAATAACAACCTATAATAAGAGAACTTCGAGATGTGTTCATATATATGTTTTTTTAATATTTAGTAAAGAAATATAATCCAAAATGCTTCAAAGCCCAAACAAAACAAAGACAGCTGGCAAGTTAAGTCTTTTAGCTAACATGAAAAAACAGTTTGGCTAAAACAACAGGCATGATGGTAATCTAAGCTCATCTCTTCCAGCAGGGTTCAACACTGCGAAGCTATTGCTTTTTCGCATCTTCTTTAAATATAAGGTAATTCTAGCATTAAGACATATTCTATGCATTTCCATTTTCCTTGAAGATAAGGTAATGCTTTTACCTAAGAGCACGCCAAGCACAATCTGATACTTGAAATGATGGGCTTTCATATCCTTGCAGTTATCTAATATACTCAGAGAGGTTCACTGTAGCTATTGGAAGATGAACTCAATTGAAAGCTACGGAAGGGCCTGAACAATATGGCCCTATTAACAGAACCAAATATCAGTGTGCATTCATTATTTTAACATTTTAATTTACATGGAGAGCCACTTTGAACTTCACCCCAATATCTCAAATCATAATTTGCTCGACCAGTAGGGTCAAAGTCGGTAACTATACATATCCAAGAGTACATCAATGCTAGTTAAAATCATAAATCAAGACGAAACATAACAAAGAGGTACTAAATCAAAGCAACAAATAATACAACAAGAAGAAGAAATTCAATTGACATGGATCCCATGACGCCATTGTTCTCTAATAACAACAAAATCTTTGCATGAATTATGAAACAAGAGGTCGCCCTCAATAACTTCACCAAGTGTTCTTTTTGGTCCTCCTCCACACCACCCCATTTCATTTCAGATGACTCCAACTACGTACCAAAATAAAAGCCAAGACATATATAAAACAATAAATAAAAACTATAAACTGGAAAGATTACCAGCATCACCGTGAAGGGTTAAGAGCCATGAGCAATTGCTGCCCACCAGGAAGGTAGGATACATTAGGCGACTTGGCTAAAGTGGAAGCCACCTCCCTGGAAGCCTCAATCCTCCTAAGCTCAATCAGCCCCGTACCAGCAGCCGCCGTTGCATCTGAAATTAGCTTAGCAGATTCACTCTCTCCCTCAGCCCTAATAATGGCAGCCCTCCTTTCCTGCTCCGCCTTCATCACCACGAACTTGGACCTCTCTGCCTCTTGTTGGGCCACCTGCTTCTGCTCCACGGCCCTTGAAAACTCAGCACCATATGACAAATGCGTAATTGCGACCTGTGTAGATATCAGAAATCAATATATGAATTGCATTCTCCAACTAATATCAACCCAAACAGAATTTGGATCAAAATCAAATAACCAAACATACATCATCAAGAACTATGTTGAAGTCCTTAGCTCGCCGGACCAAACTCTCGCGAACGAAAGCCGAGACCTGGGGACGCTCCGTCAGGAGCTGATCAGCATTGAATTGAGCAACAACTGCTTTCAATACTTCATTTCCAATTGAAGGAAGAACCTTCTCGTCATACTCGAGACCAAGATTCTGGATTATCACAGGGAGACGAGACGTTTCGGGACGAGAGAGGACACGGAGGGTTAGGTTGACCATCTGCAAGTCCTTGGTTCCAGAGACTGAAGAGAAGGTGTGAGGGCGTGTGCGAATGTCGAAAATGTAAGGCTTCTGGACCCAAGGGATGAGGAAATGTGTTCCCTCGCCGACTGTTTCGTCAAGAATGCCCCGGAAACGATCGAAGAGAACGGCACGTTGACCACCATCGACGGTGTAGAGGCTGGAATTAAGGACAGTTGCAGCGGCACCGAGACCGAAGGCGGCGCGTGCAATGTTCGTGAGGAACGAAGCCGCTGCTTGGCTACCCATTCGACGGAGATAGCTCGGATAGCAATGCGTGAAGAAGAAGAAGAAAGGAGCAGAAAAGAGAGGACCTGAGTGAGCGTGAGAGGGTTTTACTTCGTCTTCTGTTTGCAGCAGAAACCCTGTCTGGCTTGCAAAAGAGGGCGAAGACTTTTCGTTTTTTGGTCCCACCCGAATCTTGCAGTGGGCTTGATCGAGCTGAAAACGGGCTTCTGGTCTGAACTTTGTGTCTCCCATACTGGGCCTCTGCCTTGAGGTCAAAAGAAAAGATTGGGCCTAAAATTTTAATTTATGCCCCAGTTGAAGCTTAGGACTTAGGAGCTAATAACTATTTTTCCGATCATAAATGTAAGACCTTATACATCTCAATTGAAGCTTAGGAGTTAGTAACTACTCCTCCAATCGTAAATATAAGACCCTTATATTAGTGTGTATAATGGTTTTATATTTAGGATCAGAGGAGTACTTCCAGAGAAGTACTAAGTAGAATTGAAAAATGGAACATGCAATTTTAAAATTGCCAAAAAAAAAAAAAAAAAGTAGCAGCCTAGCTGCTCTCATTGTTCTCCACTTTCAACATTCTTCCTATCTCGCTTCATCATTTTGCTTTTACTCTCATCAATCTTCAGCCAAGTTATAGATTTTTAACTTCATATTCGAATTTATGCTTTGGACTTTAATGCTGTTTTGCGTCTAGCTTGAGTGCGCATTCGGTGATGCTTGGCTTTTTTTTATTTTGGTCAGAGGTGATGCTTGGCTTTGATTCTATTTTGTGGTTACTTATATATTGAATTTTCAATTGATCATGGAATTTGCCTTTTAATTTGCCAATTTCATCACATTTCTCATAATAATTATAAAATTCGTAAGCCACATTAAATTTAAATTTGTAAATTAGTAAACTCGGAATTTATAGATATGTGTCATCTATTATATTATATATATATTTACAAAAACAGTAATCTTATTCAAATATTACAAGTAGAGCTTTTGACTTAGGACAAGTTAGGCTTGAAAGCAGTAACAATTGGTATCCTCATAACAATAATCTTTTTCAGTTGTTATTGATTCCGAATGTTATTTGTCACAAGTTAAAAACTCTACCTGTAAAAATCAAATAATATATATATAATTTCTATCACCAGTGAAGTTTAATAAGTAACATTTGGTTTTGGCCAAAAAATTTGGTAACAATTGGCATGTTTTTATATTGAAGCCAATTGTATTCGAAACATTATCAGACATTAAATGAGGATATCTTTCAACAAAATTTGAATATTGATTCTTTATGTTAGGAGGGATGGTTTTTTTTTTTTTTTTAACTAAACCTAATCCAGTTGATGATGTTATTATATTTTAGAGTCAAATAAATCCCACTTTTTCTCGGGCAAGCAACCCCAAAGCAGTGACCGCACAATAAATTCAATAACTGAGTGCGTACATTATCTGACTGTATAAAATCAGAGCTCCTCTGTTACAAACTAGAGTTAGCAAGCCAATCAGCCGCTTTGTCCCCTTCTCTGTACATGTACTTGCCGAACCCATCTCTACTTAAAAAGCTGCGTCAAGGTTGAGTTTCAACCATCCTTTGCGGCGGAGCCACCCAGCCAGCCACTGCAGTCCTCTCCCTACGCCTCCGTGTCCCCTCCTTCCTCCAAAAGAAGTTTATTCCTCCACTGCCACCGCCACCGCCACCGCCGCCCACGAGTAACCCCAAAGCGAACTTCATTATTCATCCACAGATCAGTCCAAAAATCCACAACACTCCCACGTGCTACTTGACCACTCATCTCATTCCAAATGTCAGCCACGAACATTTCCAGAGAGTCAAAATCAGAATTTTTGACATCACATTCTTTAAATAGATCAGCCCTCCACCAATATATAGTTCTCTCTCCTGACACAATGGAACATAAATTGTGAGGTTTAACCGGTAATAAGTTCCATGCCAGCCTGCCTATTGAAGCTTTGTTCATCCACTCTCCATATCTCCCAAATGCCAAAACCCTCCGTTGACCCACAGATAAAATCCCTCTGAAGCTTCATCTCTATTTCCTTGCACACACACACCCGAAGAGGCAACTGAACATCTATCATTTGGTTTTGTGTGGGTAAAACAATCACCCATTCGGATTCAAAGCTATATGCTTATTTTCTTAACCCACCTCTAGGGTTCATTACTGGGTTTATGGGATATTAAGAGGCCACAGGTTCATCGAGCCAGTAAGTTAGAGAGAGAATTGAACGTTCAACAAAAGAAATGGAGGCTATCATCATTTATAACGTATCTTGCTCATGCTTTGTACGTAGCTAAGAATATGCAGTCCTGAAGAAAAGGCACCATGATGGGGGAACTAAGAAGTAACATTGGGCACAATAAAGTTGAAAACGCACGCCCCAACATCCAAGTCGTTGTAATATAGTGGTAAGTATTTCCACCTGTCACCCGGGCGACCCGGGTTTGATCCCCGGCAACGGTGATTTTTTGCTTTGTGTTGTTTTTTTTTCTTGGTTGAACTCCTGGTGTCCCAGCTTCGCATTCGAAGGTACTATTGTATTACTGTCACAACGAATAAATAATTAATATTCTCAGTTTGGTTTGCTTTTTTATCAGTTTGGTTTATGTGTGGATCAAATTTCATTGAATTACTTTATTTTCTAGCAGAAAAAAATACTAAATATCTCCCTCCTTTTTATAAGATTCCAAAATTTGAAAATAGGTTTTTACCAGTTTTTTTCTCTAATTAATTTTCTATTTTTACTCCTCATTTTTTTTATCATACTATGTTCTTTTTATTCTTTATTTTATTACTAGTATTTCTCTCTCTTATTTTCTTTCTTATTTAACAAGGATATACTTGAAAAAAAAATAAAGTTCAATTTTTATATATTTATTTCATTTAACTAATTTTAATAACTATTTTCTTGAGCGGTGTAATTTAGTTAAAAAGATTTCATAAAAATTACCAAAGGGAGGTAGTAATATTTAAACTAGTTTTGGTTGGTTTTTCTTGGTAGATTATTCTTAGTAAGATGGAGACATGGAGTAAATATATGTGTGTGTGTGTGTGTGAGAGAGAGAGAGAGAGAGAGACTAAATTTGTCGGTGCAAATGTATGCCGGACAATGTTCACGGAATGCATGATTTAATATGTGAGATGGAAAAGGAACATAAAGTACAAAATAAAATTTAATCATCAATGTCATCCGAAGGTGAATTATTGTGTTTAATGCTCAAAATAGTTGGAATGTTTTCAAGAGCATTTCGTGCAGCTCTGTTATAAGCTATCTCTTTTTTGGAACTACAATGCCTCTTCCAACCAATTGATTATTGACCGGAACCTCCACTGCCCTTAAATCCTCCCATGAATCCTTAAATTGAACCTTCAGATTATGTTTCTGGCAAATTTGATACAGCTCTGTCACTGGATGTGTCTTTCGAGTTGGTGCATCTATCAGTGGCTCCAACAAACATCTGAAAAACTGTGCAAAAAATTTCATGTCTTTCGTTTTGCCCAATCAATTCAAATATATCAAATATTTATTTTAACACCATATATATAGATATGCATATTTGTATTATATTATGAAAAAATTTTAAAACTAATACTCCCTCCGTCCCTTATTATAAGATTCAATTTTTTATATAGGTTTGTCCCTTTTTATAAAATTCCTTTTGAGTTTGTTTGAACATTTAATGTATTATTATCTATTTTACTCCTGGTTTAATGCATTTAATATATTCTTTTTTTTCATTTATTTCACTGTTACTCTCACACATCTACTCATTTATATACAGAGATATATTTGAAAAAAATTATATTTGCTACATATTAATTGCTTTTAACTAATCTTAACTATTTTCTTAAATCGTGTAATTTAGTTAAAATGATCTTATAATAAAGGACGGAATAGTATAGTTCATTTCTATTTCTTTTATTGCTCATAGGTATCCTTTAATTTATTGGACTCAATAATCATGTTCCAGACATAATTAGGGTTGGGCACTAAAATGGTATTCGAAACTACTCCTCCGGTCCTTATTATAAGACCCCATTTGACTTTTTATTTGGTCCTAATTATAAGACCCCAATCCATTTTGTCTCTTATATTTATACATTTTTTTCCAAGATAATCCTTATAATAATGATAGTTTTAGCCAATATACTTAATTAGCAAGGATATTTTAGGAATGACAACACTTATTTATTATAAATAACCAACTTAACTTACTTCCTTAATCTCCTCAAATAAGTCAATTGGGTCTTATAATTAGGACCGGAGGAGTACTACATTATGGGAAATTAACATATTTCACTAGACCAAACCAAAGTTGACATGTAACTCATTTTTATGTGTTTACTTGTTTGCAAAAAGGAATAAAGTTAGTTAGAGCCGGCCTTGAATTTTCATACATATTTTTTTTGGTTAATACAAACTTTAATCCTTCAAATTAATTTCATTTTGGTTTAGTCTCTCAAATTTTAAATCATGGATGGGCTCAAAAGTTTTTTTCCCTTTGTTCCCTTCCCCGTAGATGTGCTCAACCCATCTTTCCTTTCACAGCTCCAACAAACTAAAGTTGAGCTTTAACCATCCATGTGGCGGAGCCACCCAGCCAACCACCACAGTCGCTACGCCCAGTGGCCGCCCCTCCTTGCTCATAAAGATCATCAGTCCAAAAATCCACAGCACTCCCATATGCTACTACTTGACCAGTCAACAGCTCCATCAGAGTTGACCTTCAACCGTCCTTTGTGGCGGAGCCACCCCGCCAACCACCACTGTTCTCTTCCTACGCCCCAGTGGCCCCTCCTTCCTCAAAAAGAAGTTTATATTCCGCCACCACCACCGACAAGCAAACCCAAAACAAGCTTCATTATTCATCCACAGATCAGTACAAAAATCCACCACACTCCCATGTGCTGCTGCTTGACCAGTTATATCTCATTCCAAATGCCAGCCATGAACATTTTCCCAGACTCGAAATCAGAATTTTTGACAACACATTCTTTCAATAGATCAGCCCTCCCCCCATGCTTCTCTCTCTTGACACAACGGAACATACACTGTGAGGTTTACCAGTAAGTTCTATGCCAGCCTTCCCACTGAAGCTTTGTTCATACACTCCCTCTGAAGCTTCTCTATTTCCTTGCACACGCCCGAAGGCGACTGAACATCTATCATCTGGCTTTGTGTGGGTAAAACAGTCACCCATTCGGATTCAAAGGTATATGCTTATTTTCTTCACCCCCCCCCCCTTCCAGGCTTCACTGGGTTTATGGGATACTAAGAGGCCTCACAGGTTCATCGAGCCAGAAGTTAGAGAATGAATTGAACGCACGTGCACTGTTTCTTCGCCAAGTAGGGGATCATCATCTTCAAGTGTATGCTCAACAAAGGAAATGGAGGCTGTCATCATTTATAATGTTGCTCATGCTTCGTAGATGAGAATATATAGTTCCCAAGTATGGTGATGCTCCCGAAGAAAAGGCAACCATAATGGCAGAACTAAGAAGCGATATTATTCTGGAGTCACTAATTGTGAAGAGGGAAAGAATTAACACCCTCCCAACCATCGAAGTCATTGTAGTATAGTGGTAAGTATTTCCGCCTGTCACGCGGACGACCCGGGTTCGATCCCCGGCAACGGCGTTATTTTGCTTTTTTCTAAACCTTGGGTTTTCCTTGTCTTTTTCTGAACCTTGTTAGAAGGATATCAGTTTCGTTTTAATTGAATTACTCTCTTTTTCTTCTTATTCTTCTTTCTCCTCAATTGTGCACTTATTTATATATGATCAAAATTTAATTAATATTAATCATTGAATTGATTTCTAGCAAAATAAATAAATAAATATTAATAATGATGCCCAATATTGGCAGATATTTCTATCACACTGCTTAAATTGGACTAATTCATAAAGTAAAATATATTAAACCTAATAATTAATTAATCCACAGGTAGAGATCAAACTTTATTTAGTTTATGATCTTCGTACAAAAGGGCATTATTTGTTGAAAGGAAACAATGTTATCTTCCAGAGAGGAGATTTATGATGGTGTGATTATCAGAGAAGGCAGAGCCAACGTCACAATCCTCATCATCAGCGTTAGATGAAAGTGTCATGAGAGCCACCACAATTGATCTCATTGTGGGACGTAGCTGTGGATCATCTTGTGTGCAAGCTCTAGCAAGTTGTGCCATCTGCATCCAAACATTAACTAATCAATCCCAATAAATATTAATATTTTTAATTAATTAATCATTCTGGTTTTAAATCAAAGAGCTAGTTGAATAATTTATTTTAATCTTACATATAACAAGACAAAAATAGAATCCAAAGCAAAATGGATGAGCATGACAACAATATGAGTATGAGATGCTCAATATTTTTCTCAAGTGTTTAATTAGACTGTCTAGATGTTATTTTATTATTGGCTAAAATATATATTTGGTCTTTTAACTTTAGATAAGGTTTTAATTTAGTCCCGCAAGTTTAAAAAATATATTTTTAATACTTTAACTCTAAAATCATTAGTTTTAAATGATGAATTTTTGTAATAATCATAGTTATTTTAAATATTAAACTAAATACTACCTCCAGTCCTAATTATAATACCTAGTATTTAAGAACATTTTATTAATATTCAAGACCTCAATATCATCATTTTTTGTTAATGATTTTAGGATTAAAGAACTAAAAATAATACTAAACTTAATCAATGACTTATTCGGATTTTAAATGTAGATTGTAATCCTAAATATAAATCTTTGATTCACTTTGTCTCATAAATTTATCGTTCTTTTCTCAAACAATGTCATGGGTTGCACATATTGATGAAGGAGGTTTTTATTGATGAGGGTAGTTTCCAATACAAATACCAAAGAGGTTATTTTAAGAAAACGAACACACAGTATTGTAGCATTGCAAATAACCAAGCCATAAGTATGGGACAAATATTATTGGTTATTATTTTATTGGAGGATATTATTAATGTCTTTATATATGTTTTGATTGATTACCTTAAAAACTGAATCAATGGGGTAGTTTTGGCCAAGTCTAGGATCCACAAGCTTGCGAAGGTCTTCAACAGCATCAGGCCTACCAAGAGATTTCTCAAACTGCAATAATAATTCATAGAAAAGTGAAAATTAAAAGGCTTTCAAATTATATTGGCTTATTTATATATGTATATGTACATGATGCGGTTTAAATATATATAATTACCAGAGCAACAAGACCTTTTGATTCAGCAACAAATTCACCAGTCTTGAGGACAGCATTCTTAGCAGAAATGAGTTCATAAAGTACCACTCCAAAAGCATACACATCTATTTTTGGAGATGTTATTCCATATTGAGCATACCTAATTAACCAAGGCATATTATATCATTAGTTATTAACAACTAGTATCAGCAGCTTCGAACTCGATATGGCTTACATGAGTCCTGTAAGGAGAACAGGCAGGGGGTCTCTAATGTCCCTCTCAATCTCTTAAAAGTTTTTTTTTTTAATAATCATTGAATTCTGCATAAAATTAATAACATTTTAGTATTTTACGGGCATGAAATGATGAAGTTTCGCATTTTTTTTAATGATTTTTCAAAAACATTAAAAAAAATCGATATTTCAAATTTTTTTCTTGAAAAAAAAATCACGAAAATTCCCCCCATTTTGTGCCAGTAAAATATTAAAATGTCACCAATTTTTTGGTAGAATCTAATGATCAATATAAAAAAAAGGGGAAAAATTGGGAAGTTGGGACATAAGAGAGTGGGGTATTAGAGAATCCTTGCCTGAACTGACAGCTCTTTATGCTTTTTTGTTGTTGTAAATATTCCAAATTGATACTTCCTCCAATACTAAATATATGATTACTTGGCTATGAAATTGTTTACAATACATTTAATTAAAAAACTTCAAATACTTCACATTTTAGGTAAAACTAATAGCGTTGGACCAATCTCTCACTCGAAACTATCCTTATAATTCTATTCTTTGTTTTTTTTTTTCCGCCACTCTTTATCCTCAAATCTTGAACCTTAGATCAAAGCCCAATATAAATTGAATGGATATTAAAAAAATAATACACGAAAGAAATATTAAAAACTCTACATTGAGCAGATACCAATACCAAAAAAAAAAATCAAATAAAAAAGTACAATCTTACTCTGGAGACATATATCCAAATGTTCCCACAAGACGTGTGTTAAGCGAGGCATTTCCAACTTCAATGAGTTTGCTTAACCCAAAATCTGCCACCTAAAGGTGAAAAAACTTCCATAGATTATCTTTCAAGATCTAAACAAATTAAATTTTGTTTGACAAAAAAAAAACAATAATAATTGACTACAAGAACAGAAATTAACCTTAGCATGGAAGCTTTCGTCAATTAATATGTTCAAAGACTTAACGTCACGATGAATATATACAGGCACTGTGTGTTCATGAATATATTCAAGACCTCTTGCTGAATCCAGAGCTATTTGCACCCTTGTACACCATGGCAATGCATCTAACTCTGAAATCAATCATGTTTGTCATATTATCAATTCATCAATTATATCATTATAAAATATAAAAATCTATGGCAAATCATACTATTCATTAGTTGTAACAATGTGGCTTATTCCTTCAACATCGGACAAGGAAAGCCAGCTGGCTTTGTCGTTGATTATATATGATGTCTTTATATATGGATATAACAAAGGACGCTGTCCGATACTAAATATAATAATAATTAGGTGGTTTATTTTGACTTTAAGTAAATATCATGCTATTTTGTTTTCAAAATTATATTTTTTTCTTCCAAATTATCCATATTAATTGTAGGAGGATTCTATTAAGGGGATAGTTCCGATACAAATAATTAGGGAAGTTATTTTGGAAAAACCAACACATCTCTTTTTTTTCTTCCAAAATAACTAAACTAACTTTCTTAATCTCAACTAATTAATTATATGCTAGCTCCTGTATTTAGAACGGGAAGGAGTATATATCATAGTAAAATAAACATATTCATTATTGTAAAAAGAAATAAGTATGTTTAAAACAAAAGGCACTATTCATGAACTTAATTCTTGAGTTAATAATAAGGTCAGTACTGCGAGCTGATGATATGTCACCTGAGGAACGTAAATGCTGGCTTAAGTTTCCATTGTTAATGTATTCATAAACAAGGAAAAGCGATCCCTCCACGCAATATCCGATCAACCGCACCTATATATATTTTGATCATCCAGAAAGTTAGACATAGGTAAATACTCAGGTATAATTCAAAAACCAGCAATGGATAATTTCATGTGAAAGAAAAACACATAAGAATCATATATAGATCCTGAAAATGCATATTCTTCCTTGTTATACTCAACAATAAGGAGCAATGCGCCAGAAATAACAAGAAATGCTAGCTTGAGGCTGTTGGAAATTAAAGATGAGACATATACCAGATTCAAATGATGAACATGCGTTAAAACCTTCAACTCAGCAAGAAACTCTTGTGATGCTTCTATATCCATCTTCTTGATTGCAGTTTTCTGCATAAAAGATCTTATATTTCAGGCAAATCATTATATATTAAACCCAAAAGTTTATGTAAATCCTAAAATATCTTGCATATGAACTCTTCATAATTGATTAATTATATTCCAGAAGATTTGAGAAGCTAATTAATTCGAACCTCGCCTCTCAGCTCGGCATAATATACTGCTCCGAAACCTCCTTGACCAATCTTGTTATCAGAGCTGAAGTTATTGGTAGCTTTGGCTATTTCTTGATATGAGAACTCCATGGACTTCCCAACCATGATGCCTCTAAGACCAGTGGCACTAGCAGATCCACTAGATCCTGAAGTTTCGTAATTGAGAACAACAAAGATGAGTGAAACCAACTAATTTCGGTCCTAAATATGTATGACGTACGATATTCACTTTGCTTTTAAATATAAGATCTCAATCCACTTTATCTCCTAAATTTATAATTTTTTTCCTCAAACTGTCCCTTTTGATTGCATATATGAAATAAATTGGGGTTTCAATCAATGGGACAATAATAAATAATTTAATTAATTATGTAACTCTTATATCTAAGACTGGATGGATTGCAACATCGAGGACAGAGGAATTAATCCAAATGTATATATGTTATATTACTACTACCTCTGGTTTTTAGTATAAGACTTTGTTTCATTTTTATTTTGGTCTTAAATATAAAACTCCAACCTACTTTGTCTCTTATATTTATTCATGTTTTCCCAAGATAGTCTTTCTAATAATAGTAGTTCTATCCAATAAACTTGATTGGCAAGGATATTTTAGAAAAGACAATATATATTTATTATAAATAACTAACTTAAATTATTTTCTTAGTCTTTTCAAATTAGTTCACTAGTTCTTATATTTAGGATCGAAGGTAGTATTGAAATAGAGTGAGCATTAAGTCATAATACGAGAGTCTGCATGAATGTTCAGAGAACTTAATTAAGGTTAAAGAGAGGAAATTATGTAGATGTAATGATCATACCGTCTTGATTTGATGAAAGATCTGTAGAATTTTCTGTGATCAATGCAACTTTGGCGGTCTTTCTTCGGAAGTGTTTAACAAATACATAAGCTGATAATAATAGAAACACAAATGTTGCTCCAACACAAATTCCAGCAATGGCAACCTCACTTAGACCTGCTCATATAGAAACCAAATATATATATATATAAATACAACGTCTCAAACAAGCATTACTTACTTTCTTTTTGCTTTCTTATATATATCTTTGTGGGATACATAACCAAACTCGAGAAAATTATATCAGATAATCCGAAGCATCTCTTTCAAGTTAGAAGCCAAACCTCTTGACCTGCAAAAATGGAGACCAAACCGAAGGTGAAAATCAACATACATAATATTATAGAATAAACAAGAGAACTAGGCTATATATATATATATATATCTCTCTCTCTCTCTCTCTCTCTCTCTTTGTATGCACATGATGATACGTTTTTTGAATAAACGCAAGGTTGGGCAAACAAGATATACCTAGGGTCCAGGGGCACGTAATTTCCATTCTGATCTGGAAAATGAGGGAAAATCAAGAAGTTAGTGTTTCAGTACTAGTAGTAGTAGTAATAAGGACCCCATAAACGTGTATAGATTTAGTACGATATTACGTGAGTTTAATTTTCAATCCAATCTTGCCGAAAGGTTCCATTTATATAATCCATTATTCATAATTTCAAGCTGAAGCGAGTCTTCGAAAAGAAGTGGGAAATTTATTTATATGTTTTGTCAGTTTATTGATTTATGACAGTAAAACACACAAAAAAATTCCAAAAATGAAATCTTTTTTTACACCTATGCATATGGAAAAATCACTAATTAAATTTCACAAACCCACAAATTTAAAAATAAATTATAAATATATCGGATCATACCTCTTCCTGGAATAAAAACCACTCCACTCTCCTGGCTGAAATTCACACGAAGATTGTATTTCTGAAGCAACGTTGCATCAATACCAGTCTGGTCCACAATGGATTCCAAGCTATCTCCAAATCTAAGTGGATAAGTAAGAAACAATCCATAATCCTTAGAAATCTGTCTGTCCCCACAAGAACAATTCACTGTGACATTAAGCTTCCCATTGAGAGGAAGCTGATTTGGATCCTTATAACTATTGAATCTTCTCAGTAAATCCACTGTGGTCAACGAAGAATATGTTTGTGTCGCAATGGAATCGTAAGTATCTCCTTCTGCTATTGTGTACTCGAACACATGACCCAGAAAATCCCCATTATTGATACAATCACAGGGGAAAGGAATGTTGATTCTCGTTAAGGATTGAACGTACATTCCATTGTTGGATACTTTTCCTTCGTTGTAGCTGGAAACAACTCCAAAATCTGACACAAGATCTGATCTCAGAAACTTGGTTATGTTACCTAGATTGTTCTTATAAGCGTAGTAGGATGCTAAAGCTAAAGGACAACCTTGGAGACACTTGGATTCTACGTTGTTGAGAAGAGATGTTTCTAACAACAGAAGGAAGAACACCAGTACTAAAGAATTGCTTTTGGGTTGCATTGTATCAGAGAGAGAGAGAGAGAGAGAGAAGAAATCAGAAAGCTCGGTGAAGCTCAATGAGAAAAACTGGGTTTTTTTTTGGGGGGGGGGTGTTTTTCTGATATTTTGATGAAAAAAAGTTGAGAATAATAGAGAGAACGAACAACTTTGTCGTTGGGTTGTCCTGTTATGTGAAGGAACGGACATACACATTCAATTCTCAAGAGGTTGCTTTTTGGAGGTGATGGAGAAAGCTGATCATCACTGAGTCCAAGTGGCAATATTGGAGATACCAGTTCCTATTATGATTTGACTAAGTTTTTCTTTTTTATTGTTTTGGTGATGCATGATTGAAGAGTCACGATGAATAATTAAACAATATGCAAGAGATATGGTAGTGGTAGGGAATAAAATGACGTGGGGAATCTTCTTGATTAAAGATGTTCGGTTTTGTTTGTTTGTGTTTCCCAAAGGCCAGCTTGTCGGCTATTGTCCTACCATCCTCCCCCTTCATCTTCAGAGCCATACTGTTTATAAATAAGGAAAAGTTAACCTCCCAATCTTATAATTTATCTTAATTTTGATTCAAGTACTTATAAATTATTCTATTTAAATTGAACTCTTACAATGTTGAAATTATATACATTTGTTTTTGAGCGAAAAACCGTTAATTTTAATCTATAAAATTTCATAAACTTTATGAAATTTTTTTATTTCATTTAAATTTTTTTAATAACTGTGCATTTTTATAAGGGAAAATTTCACTGTAGGACCGCAGAAGATAAATAATTTCAAAGAGCCCCCAAAACATTCTGAAATCTCACTGCAGGGCCAAGGGGCCAATATGATATTAATTCCACAAGCGAAATGATGCCACTGCCCCTAATGAAGACTTATTTCCTCCGAAAATGAGACATATTATCAGTGGGTGTAAAAGACGGTAAAAAGACGGAAAGGGAGGAGATGGCATTATTTCCTGCCTCTCCCATGCAGCGCGCCGGTGCGGAAGGGAGATAGCTGACAACCATGAGCTGAGAAAACGCAGTGGCGGAGCTTCACTTTTGCGGTCCGTCCCTCCGCCGTCTTTCGGACTCCAAGCTAGAGTTGGTGCAAGAGAGAGAAGTCGCAAGTGTGCCCTACAGTGTTGCGTGTTCTCTGGAAGTAGCGTCAGGTTGGCGTGGGAGGTAAGATTTTGTTGTTAAAATTTTGGTTTTGTTGGTGTGATTCGGTTAGCACAGGTGGGTTGTGATGGGTGAATGAGGAAGAAATGAGTATTTAAGTGCATGGGCATGTAGGTTGGGAGTGAGTTGCAAATCTTACGGTTTTATGGTTTAAGAAATTCATGCTGATGCTGTTTTAAGTTGTTAAAGATGTGGTGTTTGTGATGTTTTCAAAAGTGGGTGCATATTGAGAATAATGCACTGCTGAAGGAACATAGGTAGGCGAAAAAGAAAGGGAAATGGGTGTGTGGCCTGGAATGGGTTATATGACAGGTAGACGCGCAGAGGAATGGTGAAAATACATAGTACGATGGTAAATTTGGTAATTCTGGTTGTGTGCGAGAAAAAGCAATATAATGTTGTGAAAATACTAATTCTTGTTGTCAATTGTCAAATTGCTGATGTAAACGTACGTTGTGTCATACTTGAATGATGTGCAGCAGCAGAGGATAAATGGCTAGCAGTAGTAGGAAACAAGTATTTTGCATCTTTCATGTTAGAGGGCACTTTGTAAAGACCTCATAAGGGAAATTCATTTATGAAGGGGGCATCATTACTGGAAGATTGATTAGAGAAGGGATGACATATGAAGAACTACAATGCATGGTAGCTCATGATGTGTGGCCAGGGACTCGTGAATATAAAATGAAGTACACAGTTAGCTTTGACCGGGATACATTCTTGGATCTTGTTGACGATATTGGTGTTGGACAAGTAATTGAGTACAACAATAGTAGTGGCCATGTTTATGTTTGTGAGAATGAGAAAGACTTCACACAAGTGTCACAGCTGGACAGTGTACAAGAGTAAGTTGTTCTCAACTGGTTTTATTAAGATTGTGTGTAGGATAAGAAAGAATATGTCCAATTTTGATAAATTGAACTGTAATACTGAATAACTGTATTTGTTTATGCAGGTTAGATGATTTGGTTGGCCCTTGTGGAATGTCAGTATTTGCAATGGAATTGGATCTAGACACAGACAACATAAACATATCTTCCGTACAAGATGTGCCAACACTGATAGGAAGTGTAGGTATGGAAACGTTGCCAACCCCAATAGCGGTGATGAATTCATCAAAGTGGGCAGATTTGTTGATGTCAAGAGGGCAAACCTTTGTTAGTGCTGAACATTTTAGAGAGGCATTATATAAGTATAGCCTTGCACACAAGTTTGGTTACCGGTACGTAAAGAATGATAGGCATAAGATGATTGTGAAGTGCTGTGTAGATGGTTGTCCCTGGGAAATTTCAGCATATGGTGTAGGTGAGAATAATGGATTCCTAGTTGTGAGAAGATTTAACTATGAACACTTGCATTATGCACAAGACAACTTAGTTGTCCCTCAGAGAAAGAGGTGCAAACTTGCTTCAGCAGTCATAATAGATGAGTTGATTTCTTGCATGCACAAAGCTCCAAATGACATTAGACGGGATTTGGAAAGAGAGTATGGGTTGAGGCTCAACTACCAACAAGCATATAGGGCGAAAGAGAAAGCATTGGAAAAAATTCATGGTTGTCCGCAGGAGTCTTATATGCTAATCCCTTGGATATGTGAAAGGCTAAAGGAAAGTGATCCAGAAACGGTAGCAAAGTGGGTTGCATCATCAGATAATAGATTTCAAGCTGTATTTATTGCATACGGTTGCTGTGTAGAAGGGTTTTTTGAAAGGTGGCAGACCTGTATTAATATGTGGATGGATGCCAACAAACATGAAATTTTGAATTGCCAGTTGTTACTTTACTGATTTTTCATGTAAATTCCCTAACTTCCAGAGTCCACCACACATCAACCACTTAAACAGAAGCTAAGTGCAAATTCACCTAATTGCTCGTCTCAATCACCTAATTTTCCCTGTGAGGCCGCTGCAAACCACATTCCCACAAACATGCAATTATGCAGTAGAGGTGGTTAATTAACTAACTTTCGAGGTAAATTTCCTAACTTTCTCAGTCCACCACGCATCAAACAGTTACACATAAGCTAAGTGGAAATCCAGCTCACTCGTAGTGTCAATTGCCTAATTTTCCCTGTCAGGCAACTGCACACCAAATTCCCACAAACTTTGTGGGTAATTTACTGATTCTCCATGTAAATTTCCTAACTTGACAGATTCCCGGAAACATGAAAACTGTTTGACATAAGCTAACTGGATAAACCCCTAATTCCTCGTGTCAATTTCCTAGTTTTCCTTGTGAGGCCACTACAAATCAGATTCCAACAAACATGAGGTTGTCACATGCAACTAGTTAGTCAACTAATTCTTCACGTCAATTGACTAACTCTCATTGTTAGCCCACAAAATCTCACATTCCAACAATCAACGGGATAAACCAAACAAAACAAACTCATTTGCCTAATCCATACGACAACATTTGCCCCTCCCAATTCTTTTCCTTATTCCTGCAAAATGCCTACAAACACTATAGCAATGCAGTTAACTACCAACACTAATTTTTCCCTAAATAATTAATAACTTTCTTACTTAGCCCCCACACAAACTCTTCATGCTACACTCACAAGCGTTCGCTCACTAAATCAGGAGCATTTGCTAAAGGGCAGTCAGGGAAATGGCCGAACACTATGTGACACATTGGTAATCATTCCTGGGTTAGAACCTAAATGTCATTACCAAACACACCCACCTTTCAGTGGGTCATTCCTCCTTAACCTACCATGAAAACAAAATCCAAGAAATCTACTGCATTTAACGGGGACCGCGAAGCTTACCAAATGGAAATCAGTGACTTCTTCTCGCCCTGCTTCTTCCTTCTTTGTCGATAGCCTTGCAAGTTTCCTCCTTTGTCGGCCTCTTCTTATTCTCCTTCCGCTTCTAGTGATTACCACGAACCCGCAGATTGAAGCTGATGGAATTTTTGGGGGCCACGTCGAACACTTTTCGCAGATTGCGAGAGGCAGGAATCTTCCCACAGAGGTAGCACGTTCGCAGTCGAGAGAGGGCAGATTTTTCGTAGAGTGGTAGCACGTTCGCAGACCGAGAGACGCAGCAGTTTTCCCAGAGTGGTTGCACGTTCGCAGAGCGGGAGAGGGAACACTTTTCGCACACGGGTTACGTTCGCATATAGAGAGAGAGCGGGAGGACTTTTGACCGTCGCTTTTTCGCCTTATTTTCAAATTTCAGCGGAAGTAAAATGAGGGGCAGTGGCGTCATTTCGCTTGTGGAATTAATATCATATTGGCCCCTTGGTCCTGCAGTGAGATTTCAGAATGTTTTGGGGGCTCTTTGAAATTATTTGTCTTCTGCGGTCCTATAGTGAAATTTCCCCTTTTTATAATTGAAGTTTCATAAACTCTATAAATTAAAATTACCTGATTAAAAATAAAGGCCCCATTGAAAAAGAACTAGACTAAAATTTACATTGGTCCTTTAACTTTGTATAAAGTTTTAATTTGGTCCCTTAACTTTAAAAAGTATACTTTTAGTTCTTTAATCCTAATTTTTTTTTAAAAAAATGATGACATTAAAATCTTAAATGTTGATAAAACATTCTTAAATGTTAATATATTAAGTTTAATTTTCAAAAAATCCATGATTGTTACAAAAAATTATTATTTAAGGCTAATAACTTTAGGGTTAAAGGACCAAATGTATGCTTTTTAAAGTTAATGGACCAAATTAAAACCTTATACAAAATTAAAGGATCAAATGTATACTTTAACTAAAGAAGTAAAGTAAACTATAAAAACCTAATAATTCATTAATATAAACAATGAAAATATTTGGAACAAGGAAATAAACTAAAAAGATAGGATTTATTATGGATTCATGGCCTGTGGATTTTAATGTTTCAAAATTATTAAAATATGGTCTCATGCATGTTGAAGGAGTTGGATTTTCAAAAATCTGATTGCACCATTGGATTCCTCATGAAAAATTATGTAAGATTGAGTTATGAGATGATTGATTGAATTTTCTAATCACAAAATTTTTCTGGGTTGAATTTATGATGAATACGTATTTATCACAAATTCATCACAAATTTATTATGAATTTTATATTTTGTACTAGTCAATAAAAAAGTGAAGATCATGTCAAAATAAATTGCAAGAGGTGTGTAATAAGAATCTGTGCAATAATGGACAATCATAATCATAATAATAAAAGGGGTAGTTCCATTTCCATCTTTAATTAAGATTTTAAATACAGCGATTAATAAGTATTTCAAAAGATTAAGTTGAATATTCAATGAGATTCGATGTTCCTTGTAAAGAGCTGACTTTAATTTATTTTCTGTGTGCTATTATTCTGTTACGATGAGGAGTCACGCATGCATATGAATATTGAATGATTAAAGCTAGGAAGGTGATCACCACATGACGTGGCGAATCTTATTGATTGATTGAATCCACATTTATTTATTTATTTATACACTAATTAAGGATTATTAAGATTTATTAATGTTGTTCCAAAGGACAAGCTTGTCGGACAATGTCCAACCGTATGAAATTTCCTCCTCTTTCTCTCCATTTTTTCACAGTTTTAACACACAAGCCAACCGATGTATTCTTTGTTTTTTTTTTTTCCTTCTTTTTATCTAATTCATATATTAAAAGTTGTAAGTAGTAATATTTAGATGGTTAAAGTGTATTCAGCATTTCGAAGTATTTTTTCAGATATATCTAACACTCCGAAATATGTTATAGTGCATTTAGCACTCCAAAATATTTTTTAGGTGCGTTCAATACCTTGAAGTAATTTTTTTTTTTGCCTTGGTGTTGGATGTATCAAAAATATTTTTGAGTGCTGAATGTACCTTAAAAAATATTTTGAGGTGTTGAATGCACCAAAAAATATTTTACGGTACTGAATGGACCTAAAATAATATTTTAAAGTATTGAATGCACTGTAAAGAGCTGGATGCATATGAGAAAATATTTCAAAGTGCGAGATACATCTTTAACATTTAAAGTTTATAAAATTCGACGGTTAGCACCTTTTAAAGGACGTTGACAAAAATGGCACCTTGAGAAAACTCAAATGTATTGTTATTTTATAGAATTATCATTCATTTTTTTTCTTTATCATAAACAAACGCGTTATATTATAAAAATTATGTTTTATGTTTTTTTAACTG
The DNA here is from genome assembly GCF_004799145.2 of Neltuma alba. Classification (NCBI taxonomy): domain Eukaryota; kingdom Viridiplantae; phylum Streptophyta; class Magnoliopsida; order Fabales; family Fabaceae; genus Neltuma; species Neltuma alba. Next base: position 10,357 of record NW_021636077.1, on the reverse strand, counting down.
ATAACCTTTTATATTATAAATATTTTGGATTATAAAACCATAAAGGTAACAGTTGAGTATCCTTATTTTGATGATACACGATTAACTTATAACTTAAATAGATTAATTGACAATCTTAAATCGTTTATTTGAAAATTAAATGTATAAGATAAAGTGGTTGGATTAAATCAGAATAAATTTCGTTGTATTATTTCGTCTCCATTTATCTCTTTATATAGCTCGTTTTGTGTCCGATTTCCCAATGTTTTTTTTTTATTACTCTTTTTGCTCCATGAATATTGAATGGTTAGAGCTGGGAAGGTGATCACCACATGACGTGGCGAATCTTATTGATTGATTGAATCCACATTTATTTTTTTATCAAAATTTTTTTATTCATTTTATACTAATTAGGGATTATTAAGATTTATTAATGCTGTTCCAAAGGACAAGCTTGTCGGACAATGTCCAACCATATGAACGTCCACCTCTTTCTCTCCATTTTTCACAGTTCTAACATTCAAGCCAACCAATATATTCTTTTTCTTTTTCTTTTTTCCTTCTTTTTATCTAACTCATATATAAAAGTCGTAAGTAATAATATTTAGACAGGTTAAAGTAGATCTAGTACTCTGAAATATCTTTTCAAATACATCTAACACTCCAAAATATTTTATAATACATTCAGTACCCTAAAGTATTTTTAGGTGTGTCCAACACCTTGAATTTTTTTTTCTTTGACACTGGATGTACCAAATTTTTTTTTGAATATTGGACGCACCTAAAAAAAATATTTTAAGGTGCTAAATATACCAAAAAATATTTTACGGTACTACATGTATTTAAAATAATATTTTAAAGTACTGAATGTACTGTAAAAAGCTGGATACACATGAAACCTGGGTTAAACGTTCAAAGTTCATAAAATTCCACGGTCAGTACCCTTAAAAGGACGTTGACAAAACTGGCACCTTGAGAAAACTCATATGTATTGTCATTTTATAGAATTATCATTTATGGTTTTTTCTTTATCATAAACAAACGCGTTATATTTAAAAAATTATGTTTTATGTTTTCTTAAACTTATAACCTTTTATATTATAAATATTTTGGATTATAAAACCATAAAGGTAACAGTTGAGTGTCCTTATTTTGATGATACACGATTAACTTATAATTTAAATAGATTAATTGATAATCTTAAATAGTTTGTTTGAAAATTAAATGTAAAAGATAAAGTGGTTGGATTAAATCAGAATAAATTCTTTGTATTATTTCGTCTTCCCTCAGCTATTTATCTCTTTATATAGCTCATTTTGTGTCCGATTTCCCAATGGTTTTTTATTACTCTTTTCTCCATAATATAAGACGTCACTTACAAGAAAATTGTATTCTAAAATATAGGATGTTGTTAGATAAGGGAAAATTAATTTGAAGGTCCTCATAGTTTTGTTAAATTTTAAATCAGGTCCTTAGAATTTTTTTCTTTTTATTGGCTCCTTTAACCTTTTATAGCCATATGCCTTAGTCCTTACCGTTAGACTTGATTAACACCGTTAAAAATTTCCACTGGCCGAATGTGTTTGATGAAGCTCTGCTCTTTCCTTCACTGTCATTCTTCCGATCCCCTTCCAACCTCTCCATAAAAACCTTTCCTTCCTCAGTTGCAAGGGACCCTCTCTGACATTTTTTTTCTGGCTAAAATGTAATGATGGATGGAGTTTAGAAGATTTTAGGGGATGTCACTTTTACTTGCTTTTGTTTTTCAATACTGGTTTGTTGCTTTTATTTTTCTGTCGAGTAAAAATCTTTGATACTCAAACCTCACCATTTATTAGCTATAGTCAAAGAACTAATCCAAAGCTGTTTACAATGATGATCACTCTCTCTCTGTTTGAGTGTGTGTATGTGTATATAATCTTAGTGCTGTTCACTTTCTAGTTACTCACTCATCACTCTTAAGTGAGAACTGTTGGTGTTCCATTGAAGTTTTGAGAGCCTCTTGTTTTGTGTTTGAAACAGAGCCAAACAAAGTGTTTTACTTAATGAAAGTGCGAATCACTCCAAGTACTTAAAGGACGGTTACAGTTATGCCCAGAGACTGTCATGGTCGGTTCGGCACTGTCTTCCACTTCTTCCACCCCTTCTCTAATGACTTCTTTGCCTGCAAAGTCATCGAGGAGCGCCTTCTCACCGATTCCCTCCATCGTGACTGCCTCCAAAATGAACCCAAGCACATGGCTCTCTTCCCCACACCCTCATGTTCTTCAGATTTTGAGGTCTTTCCTCTGTTGTTCTCTGGCTCTGCGAGCTCCTAGATCTCCTTGACCGCATCATCCACCGTCCCTTGCTAGAGACTGCCCCCCTTCCACCATGAAGCGGCTCCTCGAAGCAATTGTGCATTATCATTTGCAAGTCGGGAGTATGGTGTGGAAGGAGATGATGCTGGGCATTGAGAGAAGGGGAGGGATAGAGTGTTCGGTCAGACTTAACACTTAATGGGCTAATGAAAACAATATTACTCAGTGTTTAGCCGCAAGGACTGACATATATGACGGTGGAAAGTAAAAGGATGTAATAAAATTGAAAAAAAAAAAAGGTTTAGGAACCTAATTCAAAATCAAGTTAAATTATAAGGGCCTTTATATTAATTATCCCTTAAGATAATTAAATTATTTTTTTCACTTTACCCATACTAAATATAGGAGAGAGAGGAGAAATATGAGAGATAATAAAAGCGTAACATTAAAAGCAACTTCATGATTTTTTTTAATTAGGGATAAATAGGAAACTTTATCATTTCAGGATACACGACTAAACTTTCATTTTTTGGTATGTGAAAAAAGTTAACTGGCTTCTTATATTATGTATTTGAGGATACAATGTTTATTTTTAGAACAATATTCTTGAAAATTTTTAAAAGACATCCAATTTACCCTTACTAGGTGCTAGGCATCCTTATAATATTTTCTTTTCTTTTTTTTCCTAAATTAAAAAGGTAGGCACTAACGGCATGAGAAATCAAGATTGAACGGCAACCTTTCAGTTACCAAAAAAAAAAAATACATGTCATTAGGTTACAAAAACACTGGCATCCTTACATTATCTCCAATTCATTCATTATATAAATATGTCCGAATTGCAAGCATTTCATTTAAACAAAATAATATAATTTTATTAGCTCATTTTCTTAAATGTCTTTATAATTAATTTTATTACTAATTATAAAATAGTGGTAATTATCTAAATACATAATCATAAACACTCCTAGGCTCCTTGAATTACTCGCTACAATTCTGTGGAAAAACTAATAGATGTGATTGCTGGTAGTTTATCATGAACGGCTCGGAATGTCCTGAAGCAAACCTTAAAACGACGTCATTTTAGGGCCAAGCTGAAACATATCCTGCTCCTTAAGTCGTTCCATTGGATAGTTGGACAGAGCTCTTTCCTCTTGCTGTGCATATGACCAGAGTTCACTGATGCCCTTTCAACGAGGGTTAAGTGGCCAGATTGTGTTTCGATTTTTCATTGTGCAAAATATTCTTTCTATAGTTACTGCAAATGACCACACATCAATAGGAAATCATTATTGTTTTAGTAGATAAATCAATAAATAGGGATGTCTTTCAGTTTCAATTAGCTTTTCTATGAGGTTTTTTTAAAAAAAATAAATAAATAATACACTATTGTAAAAGACTAGTTCTTTCTACCAAACTTGACCCCTTATTTTTTTATTTCAGGTTCCGATAAATAATGCAAATCCCACGTTAAAAACAGGTGGGTCCAATCTTGAAGGGCTAATTTCTGATGGGCTCAAAAAGCGTCTGCTTATCCCAGAAGGATTTCATTGGCAAAATCCAACCTTCAACCTCACAAGCCTATGGTGAACCCGGGGCATCTTTTACATATATTTTAAATTTTTTAAATAATAAAAAACTCATAAATTCCTAATTCAAATCATAAAATATAGAATCACAAGTAAACCTCTCTGTTAACTCTTAACTCTGACGTTTAGGACCAAAGGAAGTATGTCTATCTTACCAGCAAATCAAATCACTACTCGTCTTTGCAAGCTGTGTTAACACAGACTATTTAGATGATAGAATATCTTTACTTTTCTATGTGTAATTCAATGAAGAAACCCAAATTAATCATTAATCGGAGCCCATCCAACTTGAAACTATAAAGCAGACAATTAAGGAAGCAGACACACACACGCACTATTAAATAGTAACAAAACAGAGCTTACATAAACTAATTTATGATCAAAACCACACTAACCTTAGAGAGAGCAGAACTGGCTGCACATGAATAATTTACAGAATATAAAATGCAAAACGAATCCATTTCAGACATCATTACAAATGAAAAGGAAAGGAGAAAGAATGCAAGACCTGGGAATCGTCAATCCTTTGTCCTACCCCTCTTCTTGGACCTAATGCCTCTCCCAAGCAGCACCATTGAGCCACACTAGATTTTTGTACAAGAAGAAACGAATGCCTTCTGATTATGGATAACTTGGTTGAATAAAGATCCCCTCAATTGCTTAATTGTTCAAGTGGATCGAAAATAGACAGGGGCAGGGTGCACTTCCTGGTGTGGTTCCCACTTTATTTCCATCTTTCTGCTCTCTTGAATAATTGAGCAATTGAGGTGATCCAAATCCGAACATAATCCTTTGTCTCATTTTGTAGCAAGCAAAAATCAGTACCAGAACCCCATTTACAGATATCTTGTGCTTCACTAAATTTCTCAATTGCTAACAAAGTATTGAAAGCAAGATTATAATATTTGCATCCACATTTTTATCTTCCCGACATCAGATTCATGAGATTGGGATTATTGTACAAGGCACCAACGTCCCAATCATCAGCAGTGGAAGAATGAAGTGTCATGAGAGCAACTACAATAGATCTCATAGTTGGACGCAGTTGGGGATTTTCTTGTGTGCATGCTTTTGCAAGTTGAGCCATCTGCAAGACAAAAGCCATGCATTGAATAATTGAAATCAGCAACACAAACATTCTCATAGTCTGGAAATGTATGGATCTTGCAAATTGCTTAGAGAAATTAAAATGGTGAATTTTATGAAGGAATAAAAAAAAATTAATTTGTAACCGGTATTTCAGAACTAAATAGGATACACCACCAATTCAATAGCAGGTCTCGTGTGTTTATCCCTCCAGAGTTTATCACAAAAGTTTCAATAAAACTTAAGAGAATTCTAATACCCAATGCACATACTTTCAAAACTGAGTCAATAGGGTAGTCATCCCCCAGCCTTGGGTCACCCAATTTGCGAAGATCTTCCGTAGGAGCAGGCTGATTAAGAACTCCATGAAACTGCATTACATGAAATATGAATAATGACTACTGACAATGCATGGAGCCTTAAGTTTAGATTACTGTAAAAACATAATGCTAATTGATCTTAAACTATTAATAATGTTATAATGATAATAATATTACAAATATCTAAGAGATGAAGATTCAGGAATGACCATTGCTACAAGGCCTTTGAGTCAGCATCAGATTGAGTTGTCTTGACGATGGCTTCCTTGGCGGAAATAAGTTCAAAAAGAACAACTCCAAAAGCGTAGACATCAACCTTAGGAGAGACATCACCATACTGAGCATATCTGTGGATAAGAGCATAATACTCTTAATATTAACATAATGACGTAATAGTGAAGTTTTTACCTCTAATGAACCCTAAAATGTATTCCTGAACAACATGAATATACACTGTTCCCTATTCAATCATACTTCAAAAACTTATATGTAATTAAATAAGCAAGCAAGATAAGATGCACTTGCTAACAATGAAACTAGAATGGCTGCGTTCTCTTTCATTGAAAAAAGAGACTCGAGGCTTGTTTGGGAATTTCAGAGAGCGCAGTTGTCATCAATATAGTGGGGTAAGATAGCGTGGAGTGGGAAGAAAAGGGAAAGTTCTCTCTCTCTCTCTCTCTCTCTATATATATATATATATATTGCTTATACATTTAATCGAAATAATGATAAATAACCGAAGACACCTCTTAATATCAAGAATTCTTGTTATTATTGTTCATTTCTTGATTTAGCCATATGTTTTACAGCTCACTTTGTAAGCCATTGGCCGTAGATCTTTCATACAGTTTTGAGAGAATCAATACAATGAGTTTTCATCTCTCTCTGATCCTTTTTCTTCCTCAATTTCTCTCCTTTCCCCAACTTCGATGCCAATCAACAGCCCTGTCCCTATTTGGAAGTTAACTAAGTCATCTGTGGATTAGAGTGGGTCCAAAGTATGAGCTTTCAACATTAATTGTATAGAAAAGAAGGAAAGTGAGAGTATTCGAATGACAAAGGGTTGAATCACAATTAAAAAAAAAAAAAGGGGTATGGCATGAGGAGGAGGCATTTTTAAGCTTGTCCGTACCCACACTATTCTGAAGTTTTAACCATCCAAACAAGGGTTTGGGTTTTTCCACCACCTACACTGTCCTCCTAAACAAGCCCTCCCGTGGGCACGCGGGGGGGGGGGGGGAAGAGAAGAAAAGATAAAGATAAAGGTTCTGAATCCAAAAAGGGCAGATGATGCATACTCTGGCGGCATATATCCAAATGTTCCCACAGATGACCAGTGGGAAGTGATGAGTTTCCCACTTCAGCCAGTTTAGTTAATCCAAAATCTGCAACCTGCAAATATGAATATTTAGGAACATCTATAATAGCCCCAAAAATTAATATATAAGACAAACATCCTGATTATTTCAACCTTCCCATGGAAGCTGTATCTATCAATATATTTGCCGACTTTATGTCACGGTGGATATACACAGGAACTGTATGCTCGTGAATATATTCAAGGCCTCTGGCAGAATCCAGAGCAATTTGAACTCGGGTAGACCATGGCAGCGGATCTCTTCCTGGCAACATTATGACATTGTATTACATGATTGCAATCCAAATGCAGAGTTAGTAGAAGAAACTACTTTAGCTGATCAAAAAGAAGAAGAAGAAGAAGAAACCACATTAAGTTCTGATCTAACCTGTGCCACGCAGATGTTGACTTAAGTTTCCATTATCAATGTATTCATAAACCAGGAAAAGAGAGTTCTCAGTGCAATATCCAATTAAGCGCACCTACATGGCATTAAGACATACATATTTATTAATTGAACAAGTATTCTTTAATATTTGACCTACAGTTCTAAGTATTCAAATTATGATTTCCTTCCACATACACAGATACGTACTATATAGAAAAGGCGGGCTTTTTAAAAAAAAAAATTCCAACCGGTGAATTAGAAGTAATTTCCACGTCAATCAAGCATGAAAAATTTAAGAAAAATAGCAACAGCTATAAAATCAAATAGATTCATCTTCTGTCTATTTTAAAATTTTTTGTACCTCAATTTTGGGATAGATAGATGTGATACCAAACAACAGTGGATTAGTGGATTCAGTTAAGAACTCATACCGAAGGAAGTTATTCAATGGCTAGACACCAATGTCAATTAATCTCTACTCATACAGATGGCACCATCTGCGTTTATGTCTTTGATCACAAACAGAAGCACAAAACACAACAATAATAGGCCAAACAAATGCTCGTAAGAGAAGTAACAATGGCAGTGACATAATGCACTTTTTCCATTGAAATTTTCCACCTGCTTCCTACATCACCAGGTATTTAAAAGCACTGTAAATTCTATAGTTTGAGTGACTTAGTATACCAGGTTAAGGTGATGAACATTTGTTAGGACTTTTAATTCAGCTAGAAATTCTCTTGTTGCTTGCATATCCATCTTCTTGATTGCAGCTTTCTGCATGGAAAAATCATTCGAGTGAGCTTATTTAGGAGAATATACAATTCACATTTAAGGGAAAAACATGGTCTAGCTATAAAGCACAAGCAATTATTGATCCATAATAAGAGCTTTATCAAGTAGTATGTAATTCTGCATGAATATTCTCCTCAACAACAACACATTTTTTCTTTCATTAATTCATTCACTGATTTAGGTATCATGTCATTATATCTTTCATTATATGTAAAACCACAAAAAATGTTCTCAGCAAAACAGAAACAAAATCCAAGAGTTGGGGGAAAAAAGAGAGAGAGAGAGATTCTGTGTGAAGGATAAATATTGTCCAAACTGTTCCCCTACCCTGTATTCATGTTCTTTCCTCAGTTGGGCTGTTAAGGTATACTAAAGCAGTTTCTCTTAATCCTGCTAATCTATCAATTCCAGCTACCCTTCCACAATTGACACAAACAAAAGAAGATTCTGTTTGACTTGCTCATGCATATCACAGACAGAGTAGATATGGTCTCATCTTTACTCTTAAATTGGCAAAAACAAATAATTTAATCAGACCCAAACATTCATCAATCAATTATTAACAAACCAGAACAATATATGCGTTACTACCTCGCCTCTCAGCTCTGCATAATAGACAGCACCAAAGCCTCCTTGACCAATTTTATTAGCCAAACTGAAGTTATTGGTGGCAGTAGCTAGTTCTTCATATGAGAACTCCACTGATTTGTCCACTGTGATGCCAGTAGGACCACCATATCCTGAAGTTTCAGATTCAACATTAGCAGAGGCTTCATCTAACAACAGAAAGTAAAGTGACAATATGTGGAATTACTATCTTTAATTAATTTCTTAGAATGTGCAATAGAAAGAAAATAAATTGCAATGAAAGGCACAGCAAAGGATAATCTAGTGCAGCTGGAACAGCTTTCAAGTCATGTCAACGAAAACACAAGGGCTGGTTAGAAGGGATCATCGATTAGTTTATTTCTCCCAACCCCAATATTTCTCGTTCACTATTTTCTAGGAACATGGGGCCACCCTGAATGACGAACAAAAAATATCTACATAAAAAATTTTAGTAACAGCACCAGATACAGTAAAATTTTCCCTTTTGGGATTGTCGACTACAGATAAGGATAATGTGACATAATTGAACAGTCAAATGAGGTCTTTTGAGCTGGATATTATACGTATTGTAAAGTAGTTATAGAAGAACTATTGAATCAAGTAAAATCTTCAACACCTTTTCTTTAGCCATGTCTAAAGGGAAATGGTAGAAGGTTTGAAAGAGGAAGGGAGTGATTGAATCAAAATAAGTACACTCTTCCAAACATGAGCAAAGAACCCTTGAAAATACTCAGAGTTAACTTTCAGAAATGGTAGAAGGACAAAAGGAAGGAGCTGATTGGATCAATTACATGTAATTACAGGAATAAAAAGTCTTACCCTTCTCTTCTTCAACAGTGAACTCTTGGAACTCTTGAGAGATTAATTTTGTTTCAGCCATTTTCTTTCGGAAATATCCAAAATATATAGAAGCTGCCAACAGCAGAAGTCCAGCTACGACGCCAATAGATATTCCAGCAATAACCCCGCCAGACAGACCTGCTTATGAGGAATTAACTTCAGTTTTTTTAGCACAAGCTGACCATTGACAGATATGAATGTCAAACTGAAGAGACAACGATCAAACAACCAGCTTTCTGAGAAGAGAAAAAAGCAAACCACCTGCTCTGGAACTGCAGAGTAAAAGAAACAATATCACTGATAATTGTCCATTGAAGAATGGAAATGTTACACAACCAAAGTGCTGATAGCAATGCAAAGAGAAACACTTACCTAGACTCCATTGGAACGTAGATGCCATTTTGATCTGGAAAATAAAAGGAAAAATGAGACTGCGATGTTGAAAAATATAGAAGTTACCATGTAAGCTGCTTGTAAAAACTAGAAAGCATTAAACAGAAAAAATTACTATTTTTGCACTAAATGCTTCATAAAACTTGCCAGACGAAATCACCTTTTCCTGATGTTAACAAAAACCAAACCCTATTCATTCCATCAACATCATTTTCAGGCAGAAAGCAGAAAGCCTAATTATATAATCCAGATTTGATACTATACGGGCTCCAAGTTAGCATTTAACAAGTTTCATAAATGGAAACCTAATCTGAGGCCATGTGCAAACATACCTTTGAATTGATAACAGAAGACTAAGAAGAAAATTGCAATTGGATATATGTTACCGCTTAGCATCACATACTGGGTGTTTTGAAAAGATTTTCCAAGTGCCATGTGTTTTTGAAGAATTTTATAGCTATCACACTTAAACCATAAGGTCTTTTCAAGACTTATAACCATTAGAAGCAAAAGCAGAATATACCTTTGCCTGGTATATAAAACCAATCCGCTCCCTTGGCTGAAATTCACACCAGGATTATACCTCTGCAGCAACCCGCGTCAAGCTTCTCATTACTGGCAATTGATTCCAAGTATCCTCAGGCCTAAGTGGCCATGTGATGAACAATCCATAGAGCTTTGATACTTCGCTGTTACCACAA
>NW_021636076.1:0-24354 GCF_004799145.2 Neltuma alba | reverse complement strand
TTCTTGAAAAAAAATCACGAAAATTCCCCCCATTTTGTGCCAGTAAAATATTAAAATGTCACCAATTTTTTTGTAGAATCTAATGATCAATATAAAAAAAAGGGGAAAAATTGGGAAGTGGGACATAAGAGAGTGGGGTATTAGAGAATCCTTGCCTGAACTGACAGCTCTTTATGCTTTTTTTTGTTGTAAATATTCCAAATTGATACTTCCTCCAATACTAAATATATGATTACTTGGCTATGAAATTGTTTACAATACATTTTTAATTAAAAAACTTCAAATACTTCACATTTTAGGTAAAACTAATAGCGTTGGACCAATCTCTCACTCGAAACTATCCTTATAATTCTATTCTTTGTTTTTTTTTTTTCCGCCACTCTTTATCCTCAAATCTTGAACCTTAGATCAAAGCCCAATATAATTGAATGGATATTAAAAAAATAATACACGAAAGAAATATTAAAAACTCTACATTGAGCAGATACCAATACCAAAAAAAAAAATCAAATAAAAAAGTACAATCTTACTCTGGAGACATATATCCAAATGTTCCCACAAGACGTGTGTTAAGCGAGGCATTTCCAACTTCAATGAGTTTGCTTAACCCAAAATCTGCCACCTAAAGGTGAAAAAACTTCCATAGATTATCTTACAAGATCTAAACAAATTAAATTTTGTTTGACAAAAAAAAAACAATAATAATTGACTACAAGAACAGAAATTAACCTTAGCATGGAAGCTTTCGTCAATTAATATGTTCAAAGACTTAACGTCACGATGAATATATACAGGCACTGTGTGTTCATGAATATATTCAAGACCTCTTGCTGAATCCAGAGCTATTTGCACCCTTGTACACCATGGCAATGCATCTAACTCTGAAATCAATCATGTTTGTCATATTATCAATTCATCAATTATATCATTATAAAATATAAAAATCTATGGCAAATCATACTATTCATTAGTTGTAACAATGTGGCTTATTCCTTCAACATCGGACAAGGAAAGCCAGCTGGCTTTGTCGTTGATTATATATGATGTCTTTATATATGGATATAACAAAGGACGCTGTCCGATACTAAATATAATAATAATTAGGTGGTTTATTTTGACTTTAAGTAAATATCATGCTATTTTGTTTTCAAAATTATATTTTTTTCTTCCAAATTATCCATATTAATTGTAGGAGGATTCTATTAAGGGGATAGTTCCGATACAAATAATTAGGGAAGTTATTTTGGAAAAACCAACACATCTCTTTTTTTTCTTCCAAAATAACTAAACTAACTTTCTTAATCTCAACTAATTAATTATATGCTAGCTCCTGTATTTAGAACGGGAAGGAGTATATATCATAGTAAAATAAACATATTCATTATTGTAAAAAGAAATAAGTATGTTTAAACAAAAGGCACTATTCATGAACTTAATTCTTGAGTTAATAATAAGGTCAGTACTGCGAGCTGATGATATGTCACCTGAGGAACGTAAATGCTGGCTTAAGTTTCCATTGTTAATGTATTCATAAACAAGGAAAAGCGATCCCTCCACGCAATATCCGATCAACCGCACCTATATATATTTTGATCATCCAGAAAGTTAGACATAGGTAAATACTCAGGTATAATTCAAAAACCAGCAATGGATAATTTCATGTGAAAGAAAAACACATAAGAATCATATATAGATCCTGAAAATGCATATTCTTCCTTGTTATACTCAACAATAAGGAGCAATGCGCCAGAAATAACAAGAAATGCTAGCTTGAGGCTGTTGGAAATTAAAGATGAGACATATACCAGATTCAAATGATGAACATGCGTTAAAACCTTCAACTCAGCAAGAAACTCTTGTGATGCTTCTATATCCATCTTCTTGATTGCAGTTTTCTGCATAAAAGATCTTATATTTCAGGCAAATCATTATATATTAAACCCAAAAGTTTATGTAAATCCTAAAATATCTTGCATATGAACTCTTCATAATTGATTAATTATATTCCAGAAGATTTGAGAAGCTAATTAATTCGAACCTCGCCTCTCAGCTCGGCATAATATACTGCTCCGAAACCTCCTTGACCAATCTTGTTATCAGAGCTGAAGTTATTGGTAGCTTTGGCTATTTCTTGATATGAGAACTCCATGGACTTCCCAACCATGATGCCTCTAAGACCAGTGGCACTAGCAGATCCACTAGATCCTGAAGTTTCGTAATTGAGAACAACAAAGATGAGTGAAACCAACTAATTTCGGTCCTAAATATGTATGACGTACGATATTCACTTTGCTTTTAAATATAAGATCTCAATCCACTTTATCTCCTAAATTTATAATTTTTTTCCTCAAACTGTCCCTTTTGATTGCATATATGAAATAAATTGGGGTTTCAATCAATGGGACAATAATAAATAATTTAATTAATTATGTAACTCTTATATCTAAGACTGGATGGATTGCAACATCGAGGACAGAGGAATTAATCCAAATGTATATATGTTATTACTACTACCTCTGGTTTTTAGTATAAGACTTTGTTTCATTTTTATTTTGGTCTTAAATATAAAACTCCAACCTACTTTGTCTCTTATATTTATTCATGTTTTCCCAAGATAGTCTTTCTAATAATAGTAGTTCTATCCAATAAACTTGATTGGCAAGGATATTTTAGAAAAGACAATATATATTTATTATAAATAACTAACTTAAATTATTTTCTTAGTCTTTTCAAATTAGTTCACTAGTTCTTATATTTAGGATCGAAGGTAGTATTGAAATAGAGTGAGCATTAAGTCATAATACGAGAGTCTGCATGAATGTTCAGAGAACTTAATTAAGGTTAAAGAGAGGAAATTATGTAGATGTAATGATCATACCGTCTTGATTTGATGAAAGATCTGTAGAATTTTCTGTGATCAATGCAACTTTGGCGGTCTTTCTTCGGAAGTGTTTAACAAATACATAAGCTGATAATAATAGAAACACAAATGTTGCTCCAACACAAATTCCAGCAATGGCAACCTCACTTAGACCTGCTCATATAGAAACCAAATATATATATATATATAAATACAACGTCTCAAACAAGCATTACTTACTTTCTTTTTGCTTTCTTATATATATCTTTGTGGGATACATAACCAAACTCGAGAAAATTATATCAGATAATCCGAAGCATCTCTTTCAAGTTAGAAGCCAAACCTCTTGACCTGCAAAAATGGAGACCAAACCGAAGGTGAAAATCAACATACATAATATTATAGAATAAACAAGAGAACTAGGCATATATATATATATATATATATCTCTCTCTCTCTCTCTCTCTCTCTCTTGTATGCACATGATGAACGTGTTTTTGAATAAACGCAAGGTTGGGCAAACAAGATATACCTAGGGTCCAGGGGCACGTAATTTCCATTCTGATCTGGAAAATGAGGAAAATCAAGAAGTTAGTGGTTTCAGTACTAGTAGTAGTAGTAATAAGGACCCCATAAACGTGTATAGATTTAGTACGATATTACGTGAGTTTAATTTTCAATCCAATCTTGCCGAAAGGTTCCATTTATATAATCCATTATTCATAATTTCAAGCTGAAGCGAGTCTTCGAAAAGAAGTGGGAAATTTATTTATATGTTTTGTCAGTTTATTGATTTATGACAGTAAAACACACAAAAAAATTCCAAAAATGAAATCTTTTTTTACACCTATGCATATGGAAAAATCACTAATTAAATTTCACAAACCCACAAATTTAAAAATAAATTATAAATATATCGGATCATACCTCTTCCTGGAATAAAAACCACTCCACTCTCCTGGCTGAAATTCACACGAAGATTGTATTTCTGAAGCAACGTTGCATCAATACCAGTCTGGTCCACAATGGATTCCAAGCTATCTCCAAATCTAAGTGGATAAGTAAGAAACAATCCATAATCCTTAGAAATCTGTCTGTCCCCACAAGAACAATTCACTGTGACATTAAGCTTCCCATTGAGAGGAAGCTGATTTGGATCCTTATAACTATTGAATCTTCTCAGTAAATCCACTGTGGTCAACGAAGAATATGTTTGTGTCGCAATGGAATCGTAAGTATCTCCTTCTGCTATTGTGTACTCGAACACATGACCCAGAAAATCCCCATTATTGATACAATCACAGGGGAAAGGAATGTTGATTCTCGTTAAGGATTGAACGTACATTCCATTGTTGGATACTTTTCCTTCGTTGTAGCTGGAAACAACTCCAAAATCTGACACAAGATCTGATCTCAGAAACTTGGTTATGTTACCTAGATTGTTCTTATAAGCGTAGTAGGATGCTAAAGCTAAAGGACAACCTTGGAGACACTTGGATTCTACGTTGTTGAGAAGAGATGTTTCTAACAACAGAAGGAAGAACACCAGTACTAAAGAATTGCTTTTGGGTTGCATTGTATCAGAGAGAGAGAGAGAGAGAGAGAAGAAATCAGAAAGCTCGGTGAAGCTCAATGAGAAAAACTGGGTTTTTTTTTGGGGGGGGGGGTGTTTTTCTGATATTTTGATGAAAAAAAGTTGAGAATAATAGAGAGAACGAACAACTTTGTCGTTGGGTTGTCCTGTTATGTGAAGGAACGGACATACACATTCAATTCTCAAGAGGTTGCTTTTTGGAGGTGATGGAGAAAGCTGATCATCACTGAGTCCAAGTGGCAATATTGGAGATACCAGTTCCTATTATGATTTGACTAAGTTTTTCTTTTTTATTGTTTTGGTGATGCATGATTGAAGAGTCACGATGAATAATTAAACAATATGCAAGAGATATGGTAGTGGTAGGGAATAAAATGACGTGGGGAATCTTCTTGATTAAAGATGTTCGGTTTTGTTTGTTTGTGTTTCCCAAAGGCCAGCTTGTCGGCTATTGTCCTACCATCCTCCCCCTTCATCTTCAGAGCCATACTGTTTATAAATAAGGAAAAGTTAACCTCCCAATCTTATAATTTATCTTAATTTTGATTCAAGTACTTATAAATTATTCTATTTAAATTGAACTCTTACAATGTTGAAATTATATACATTTGTTTTTGAGCGAATAAACCGTTAATTTTAATCTATAAAATTTCATAAACTTTATGAAATTTTTTTATTTCATTTAAATTTTTTTAATAACTGTGCATTTTTATAAGGGAAAATTTCACTGTAGGACCGCAGAAGATAAATAATTTCAAAGAGCCCCCAAAACATTCTGAAATCTCACTGCAGGGCCAAGGGGCCAATATGATATTAATTCCACAAGCGAAATGATGCCACTGCCCCTAATGAAGACTTATTTCCTCCGAAAATGAGACATATTATCAGTGGGTGTAAAAGACGGTAAAAAGACGGAAAGGGAGGAGATGGCATTATTTCCTGCCTCTCCCATGCAGCGCGCCGGTGCGGAAGGGAGATAGCTGACAACCATGAGCTGAGAAAACGCAGTGGCGGAGCTTCACTTTTGCGGTCCGTCCCTCCGCCGTCTTTCGGACTCCAAGCTAGAGTTGGTGCAAGAGAGAGAAGTCGCAAGTGTGCCCTACAGTGTTGCGTGTTCTCTGGAAGTAGCGTCAGGTTGGCGTGGGAGGTAAGATTTTGTTGTTAAAATTTTGGTTTTGTTGGTGTGATTCGGTTAGCACAGGTGGGTTGTGATGGGTGAATGAGGAAGAAATGAGTATTTAAGTGCATGGGCATGTAGGTTGGGAGTGAGTTGCAAATCTTACGGTTTTATGGTTAAGAAATTCATGCTGATGCTGTTTTAAGTTGTTAAAGATGTGGTGTTTGTGATGTTTTCAAAAGTGGGTGCATATTGAGAATAATGCACTGCTGAAGGAACATAGGTAGGCGAAAAAGAAAGGGAAATGGGTGTGTGGCCTGGAATGGGTTATATGACAGGTAGACGCGCAGAGGAATGGTGAAAATACATAGTACGATGGTAAATTTGGTAATTCTGGTTGTGTGCGAGAAAAAGCAATATAATGTTGTGAAAATACTAATTCTTGTTGTCAATTGTCAAATTGCTGATGTAAACGTACGTTGTGTCATACTTGAATGATGTGCAGCAGCAGAGGATAAATGGCTAGCAGTAGTAGGAAACAAGTATTTTGCATCTTTCATGTTAGAGGGCACTTTGTAAAGACCTCATAAGGGAAATTCATTTATGAAGGGGGCATCATTACTGGAAGATTGATTAGAGAAGGGATGACATATGAAGAACTACAATGCATGGTAGCTCATGATGTGTGGCCAGGGACTCGTGAATATAAAATGAAGTACACAGTTAGCTTTGACCGGGATACATTCTTGGATCTTGTTGACGATATTGGTGTTGGACAAGTAATTGAGTACAACAATAGTAGTGGCCATGTTTATGTTTGTGAGAATGAGAAAGACTTCACACAAGTGTCACAGCTGGACAGTGTACAAGAGTAAGTTGTTCTCAACTGGTTTTATTAAGATTGTGTGTAGGATAAGAAAGAATATGTCCAATTTTGATAAATTGAACTGTAATACTGAATAACTGTATTTGTTTATGCAGGTTAGATGATTTGGTTGGCCCTTGTGGAATGTCAGTATTTGCAATGGAATTGGATCTAGACACAGACAACATAAACATATCTTCCGTACAAGATGTGCCAACACTGATAGGAAGTGTAGGTATGGAAACGTTGCCAACCCCAATAGCGGTGATGAATTCATCAAAGTGGGCAGATTTGTTGATGTCAAGAGGGCAAACCTTTGTTAGTGCTGAACATTTTAGAGAGGCATTATATAAGTATAGCCTTGCACACAAGTTTGGTTACCGGTACGTAAAGAATGATAGGCATAAGATGATTGTGAAGTGCTGTGTAGATGGTTGTCCCTGGGAAATTTCAGCATATGGTGTAGGTGAGAATAATGGATTCCTAGTTGTGAGAAGATTTAACTATGAACACTTGCATTATGCACAAGACAACTTAGTTGTCCCTCAGAGAAAGAGGTGCAAACTTGCTTCAGCAGTCATAATAGATGAGTTGATTTCTTGCATGCACAAAGCTCCAAATGACATTAGACGGGATTTGGAAAGAGAGTATGGGTTGAGGCTCAACTACCAACAAGCATATAGGGCGAAAGAGAAAGCATTGGAAAAAATTCATGGTTGTCCGCAGGAGTCTTATATGCTAATCCCTTGGATATGTGAAAGGCTAAAGGAAAGTGATCCAGAAACGGTAGCAAAGTGGGTTGCATCATCAGATAATAGATTTCAAGCTGTATTTATTGCATACGGTTGCTGTGTAGAAGGGTTTTTGAAAGGTGGCAGACCTGTATTATATGTGGATGGATGCCAACAAACATGAAATTTTGAATTGCCAGTTGTTACTTTACTGATTTTTCATGTAAATTCCCTAACTTCCAGAGTCCACCACACATCAACCACTTAAACAGAAGCTAAGTGCAAATTCACCTAATTGCTCGTCTCAATCACCTAATTTTCCCTGTGAGGCCGCTGCAAACCACATTCCCACAAACATGCAATTATGCAGTAGAGGTGGTTAATTAACTAACTTTCGAGGTAAATTTCCTAACTTTCTCAGTCCACCACGCATCAAACAGTTACACATAAGCTAAGTGGAAATCCAGCTCACTCGTAGTGTCAATTGCCTAATTTTCCCTGTCAGGCAACTGCACACCAAATTCCCACAAACTTTGTGGGTAATTTACTGATTCTCCATGTAAATTTCCTAACTTGACAGATTCCCGGAAACATGAAAACTGTTTGACATAAGCTAACTGGATAAACCCCTAATTCCTCGTGTCAATTTCCTAGTTTTCCTTGTGAGGCCACTACAAATCAGATTCCAACAAACATGAGGTTGTCACATGCAACTAGTTAGTCAACTAATTCTTCACGTCAATTGACTAACTCTCATTGTTAGCCCACAAAATCTCACATTCCAACAATCAACGGGATAAACCAAACAAAACAAACTCATTTGCCTAATCCATACGACAACATTTGCCCCTCCCAATTCTTTTCCTTATTCCTGCAAAATGCCTACAAACACTATAGCAATGCAGTTAACTACCAACACTAATTTTTCCCTAAATAATTAATAACTTTCTTACTTAGCCCCCACACAAACTCTTCATGCTACACTCACAAGCGTTCGCTCACTAAATCAGGAGCATTTGCTAAAGGGCAGTCAGGGAAATGGCCGAACACTATGTGACACATTGGTAATCATTCCTGGGTTAGAACCTAAATGTCATTACCAAACACACCCACCTTTCAGTGGGTCATTCCTCCTTAACCTACCATGAAAACAAAATCCAAGAAATCTACTGCATTTAACGGGGACCGCGAAGCTTACCAAATGGAAATCAGTGACTTCTTCTCGCCCTGCTTCTTCCTTCTTTGTCGATAGCCTTGCAAGTTTCCTCCTTTGTCGGCCTCTTCTTATTCTCCTTCCGCTTCTAGTGATTACCACGAACCCGCAGATTGAAGCTGATGGAATTTTTGGGGGCCACGTCGAACACTTTTCGCAGATTGCGAGAGGCAGGAATCTTCCCACAGAGGTAGCACGTTCGCAGTCGAGAGAGGGCAGATTTTTCGTAGAGTGGTAGCACGTTCGCAGACCGAGAGACGCAGCAGTTTTCCCAGAGTGGTTGCACGTTCGCAGAGCGGGAGAGGGAACACTTTTCGCACACGGGTTACGTTCGCATATAGAGAGAGAGCGGGAGGACTTTTGACCGTCGCTTTTTCGCCTTATTTTCAAATTTCAGCGGAAGTAAAATGAGGGGCAGTGGCGTCATTTCGCTTGTGGAATTAATATCATATTGGCCCCTTGGTCCTGCAGTGAGATTTCAGAATGTTTTGGGGGCTCTTTGAAATTATTTGTCTTCTGCGGTCCTATAGTGAAATTTCCCCTTTTTATAATTGAAGTTTCATAAACTCTATAAATTAAAATTACCTGATTAAAAAATAAAGGCCCCATTGAAAAAGAACTAGACTAAAATTTACATTTGGTCCTTTAACTTTGTATAAAGTTTTAATTTGGTCCCTTAACTTTAAAAAGTATACTTTTAGTTCTTTAATCCTAATTTTTTTTTAAAAAATGATGACATTAAAATCTTAAATGTTGATAAAACATTCTTAAATGTTAATATATTAAGTTTAATTTTCAAAAAATCCATGATTGTTACAAAAAATTATTATTTAAGGCTAATAACTTTAGGGTTAAAGGACCAAATGTATGCTTTTTAAAGTTAATGGACCAAATTAAAACCTTATACAAAATTAAAGGATCAAATGTATACTTTAACTAAAGAAGTAAAGTAAACTATAAAAACCTAATAATTCATTAATATAAACAATGAAAATATTTGGAACAAGGAAATAAACTAAAAAGATAGGATTTATTATGGATTCATGGCCTGTGGATTTTAATGTTTCAAAATTATTAAAATATGGTCTCATGCATGTTGAAGGAGTTGGATTTTCAAAAATCTGATTGCACCATTGGATTCCTCATGAAAAATTATGTAAGATTGAGTTATGAGATGATTGATTGAATTTTCTAATCACAAAAATTTTTCTGGGTTGAATTTATGATGAATACGTATTTATCACAAATTCATCACAAATTTATTATGAATTTTATATTTTGTACTAGTCAATAAAAAAGTGAAGATCATGTCAAAATAAATTGCAAGAGGTGTGTAATAAGAATCTGTGCAATAATGGACAATCATAATCATAATAATAAAAGGGGTAGTTCCATTTCCATCTTTAATTAAGATTTTAAATACAGCGATTAATAAGTATTTCAAAAGATTAAGTTGAATATTCAATGAGATTCGATGTTCCTTGTAAAGAGCTGACTTTAATTTATTTTCTGTGTGCTATTATTCTGTTACGATGAGGAGTCACGCATGCATATGAATATTGAATGATTAAAGCTAGGAAGGTGATCACCACATGACGTGGCGAATCTTATTGATTGATTGAATCCACATTTATTTATTTATTTATACACTAATTAAGGATTATTAAGATTTATTAATGTTGTTCCAAAGGACAAGCTTGTCGGACAATGTCCAACCGTATGAAATTTCCTCCTCTTTCTCTCCATTTTTTCACAGTTTTAACACACAAGCCAACCGATGTATTCTTTGTTTTTTTTTTTTCCTTCTTTTTATCTAATTCATATATTAAAAGTTGTAAGTAGTAATATTTAGATGGTTAAAGTGTATTCAGCATTTCGAAGTATTTTTTCAGATATATCTAACACTCCGAAATATGTTATAGTGCATTTAGCACTCCAAAATATTTTTTAGGTGCGTTCAATACCTTGAAGTAATTTTTTTTTTTGCCTTGGTGTTGGATGTATCAAAAAATATTTTTGAGTGCTGAATGTACCTTAAAAAATATTTTGAGGTGTTGAATGCACCAAAAAATATTTTACGGTACTGAATGGACCTAAAATAATATTTTAAAGTATTGAATGCACTGTAAAGAGCTGGATGCATATGAGAAAATATTTCAAAGTGCGAGATACATCTTTAACATTTAAAGTTTATAAAATTCGACGGTTAGCACCTTTTAAAGGACGTTGACAAAAATGGCACCTTGAGAAAACTCAAATGTATTGTTATTTTATAGAATTATCATTCATTTTTTTTCTTTATCATAAACAAACGCGTTATATTATAAAAATTATGTTTTATGTTTTTTTAACTGATAACCTTTTATATTATAAATATTTTGGATTATAAAACCATAAAGGTAACAGTTGAGTATCCTTATTTTGATGATACACGATTAACTTATAACTTAAATAGATTAATTGACAATCTTAAATCGTTTATTTGAAAATTAAATGTATAAGATAAAGTGGTTGGATTAAATCAGAATAAATTTCGTTGTATTATTTCGTCTCCATTTATCTCTTTATATAGCTCGTTTTGTGTCCGATTTCCCAATGTTTTTTTTTATTACTCTTTTTGCTCCATGAATATTGAATGGTTAGAGCTGGGAAGGTGATCACCACATGACGTGGCGAATCTTATTGATTGATTGAATCCACATTTATTTTTTTATCAAAATTTTTTTATTCATTTATATACTAATTAGGGATTATTAAGATTTATTAATGCTGTTCCAAAGGACAAGCTTGTCGGACAATGTCCAACCATATGAACGTCCCACCTCTTTCTCTCCATTTTTTCACAGTTCTAACATTCAAGCCAACCAATATATTCTTTTTTCTTTTTCTTTTTTCCTTCTTTTTATCTAACTCATATATTAAAAGTCGTAAGTAATAATATTTAGACAGGTTAAAGTAGATCTAGTACTCTGAAATATCTTTTCAAATACATCTAACACTCCAAAATATTTTATAATACATTCAGTACCCTAAAGTATTTTTTAGGTGTGTCCAACACCTTGAATTTTTTTTTCTTTGACACTGGATGTACCAAATTTTTTTTTTGAATATTGGACGCACCTAAAAAAAATATTTTAAGGTGCTAAATATACCAAAAAATATTTTACGGTACTACATGTATTTAAAATAATATTTTAAAGTACTGAATGTACTGTAAAAAGCTGGATACACATGAAACCTGGGTTAAACGTTCAAAGTTCATAAAATTCCACGGTCAGTACCCTTAAAAGGACGTTGACAAAACTGGCACCTTGAGAAAACTCATATGTATTGTCATTTTATAGAATTATCATTTATGGTTTTTTCTTTATCATAAACAAACGCGTTATATTTAAAAAATTATGTTTTATGTTTTCTTAAACTTATAACCTTTTATATTATAAATATTTTGGATTATAAAACCATAAAGGTAACAGTTGAGTGTCCTTATTTTGATGATACACGATTAACTTATAATTTAAATAGATTAATTGATAATCTTAAATAGTTTGTTTGAAAATTAAATGTAAAAGATAAAGTGGTTGGATTAAATCAGAATAAATTCTTTGTATTATTTCGTCTTCCCTCAGCTATTTATCTCTTTATATAGCTCATTTTGTGTCCGATTTCCCAATGGTTTTTTTATTACTCTTTTTCTCCATAATATAAGACGTCACTTACAAGAAAATTGTATTCTAAAATATAGGATGTTGTTAAGATAAGGGAAAATTAATTTGAAGGTCCTCATAGTTTTGTTAAATTTTAAATCAGGTCCTTAGAATTTTTTTCTTTTTATTGGCTCCTTTAACCTTTTATAGCCATATGCCTTAGTCCTTACCGTTAGACTTGATTAACACCGTTAAAAATTTCCACTGGCCGAATGTGTTTGATGAAGCTCTGCTCTTTCCTTCACTGTCATTCTTCCGATCCCCTTCCAACCTCTCCATAAAAACCTTTCCTTCCTCAGTTGCAAGGGACCCTCTCTGACATTTTTTTTCTGGCTAAAATGTAATGATGGATGGAGTTTAGAAGATTTTAGGGGATGTCACTTTTACTTGCTTTTGTTTTTCAATACTGGTTTGTTGCTTTTATTTTTCTGTCGAGTAAAAATCTTTTGATACTCAAACCTCACCATTTATTAGCTATAGTCAAAGAACTAATCCAAAGCTGTTTACAATGATGATCACTCTCTCTCTGTTTGAGTGTGTGTATGTGTATATAATCTTAGTGCTGTTCACTTTCTAGTTACTCACTCATCACTCTTAAGTGAGAACTGTTGGTGTTCCATTGAAGTTTTGAGAGCCTCTGTTTTTTGTGTTTGAAACAGAGCCAAACAAAGTGTTTTACTTAATGAAAGTGCGAATCACTCCAAGTACTTAAAGGACGGTTACAGTTATGCCCAGAGACTGTCATGGTCGGTTCGGCACTGTCTTCCACTTCTTCCACCCCTTCTCTAATGACTTCTTTGCCTGCAAAGTCATCGAGGAGCGCCTTCTCACCGATTCCCTCCATCGTGACTGCCTCCAAAATGAACCCAAGCACATGGCTCTCTTCCCCACACCCTCATGTTCTTCAGATTTTTGAGGTCTTTCCTCTGTTGTTCTCTGGCTCTGCGAGCTCCTAGATCTCCTTGACCGCATCATCCACCGTCCCTTGCTAGAGACTGCCCCCCTTCCACCATGAAGCGGCTCCTCGAAGCAATTGTGCATTATCATTTGCAAGTCGGGAGTATGGTGTGGAAGGAGATGATGCTGGGCATTGAGAGAAGGGGAGGGATAGAGTGTTCGGTCAGACTTAACACTTAATGGGCTAATGAAAACAATATTACTCAGTGTTTAGCCGCAAGGACTGACATATATGACGGTGGAAAGTAAAAGGATGTAATAAAATTGAAAAAAAAAAAAGGTTTAGGAACCTAATTCAAAATCAAGTTAAATTATAAGGGCCTTTATATTAATTATCCCTTAAGATAATTAAATTATTTTTTTCACTTTTACCCATACTAAATATAGGAGAGAGAGGAGAAATATGAGAGATAATAAAAGCGTAACATTAAAAGCAACTTCATGATTTTTTTTAATTAGGGATAAATAGGAAAACTTTATCATTTCAGGATACACGACTAAACTTTCATTTTTTGGTATGTGAAAAAAGTTAACTGGCTTCTTATATTATGTATTTGAGGATACAATGTTTAATTTTTAGAACAATATTCTTGAAAATTTTTAAAAGACATCCAATTTACCCTTACTAGGTGCTAGGCATCCTTATAATATTTTCTTTTCTTTTTTTTTCCTAAATTAAAAAGGTAGGCACTAACGGCATGAGAAATCAAGATTGAACGGCAACCTTTCAGTTACCAAAAAAAAAAAAATACATGTCATTAGGTTACAAAAACACTGGCATCCTTACATTATCTCCAATTCATTCATTATATAAATATGTCCGAATTGCAAGCATTTCATTTAAACAAAATAATATAATTTTATTAGCTCATTTTCTTTAAATGTCTTTATAATTAATTTTATTACTAATTATAAAATAGTGGTAATTATCTAAATACATAATCATAAACACTCCTAGGCTCCTTGAATTACTCGCTACAATTCTGTGGAAAAACTAATAGATGTGATTGCTGGTAGTTTATCATGAACGGCTCGGAATGTCCTGAAGCAAACCTTAAAACGACGTCATTTTAGGGCCAAGCTGAAACATATCCTGCTCCTTAAGTCGTTCCATTGGATAGTTGGACAGAGCTCTTTCCTCTTGCTGTGCATATGACCAGAGTTCACTGATGCCCTTTCAACGAGGGTTAAGTGGCCAGATTGTGTTTCGATTTTTCATTGTGCAAAATATTCTTTCTATAGTTACTGCAAATGACCACACATCAATAGGAAATCATTATTGTTTTAGTAGATAAATCAATAAATAGGGATGTCTTTCAGTTTCAATTAGCTTTTCTATGAGGTTTTTTTAAAAAAAATAAATAAATAATACACTATTGTAAAAGACTAGTTCTTTCTACCAAACTTGACCCCTTATTTTTTTATTTCAGGTTCCGATAAATAATGCAAATCCCACGTTAAAAACAGGTGGGTCCAATCTTGAAGGGCTAATTTCTGATGGGCTCAAAAAGCGTCTGCTTATCCCAGAAGGATTTCATTGGCAAAATCCAACCTTCAACCTCACAAGCCTATGGTGAACCCGGGGGCATCTTTTACATATATTTTAAATTTTTTAAATAATAAAAAACTCATAAATTCCTAATTCAAATCATAAAATATAGAATCACAAGTAAACCTCTCTGTTAACTCTTAACTCTGACGTTTAGGACCAAAGGAAGTATGTCTATCTTACCAGCAAATCAAATCACTACTCGTCTTTGCAAGCTGTGTTAACACAGACTATTTAGATGATAGAATATCTTTACTTTTCTATGTGTAATTCAATGAAGAAACCCAAATTAATCATTAATCGGAGCCCATCCAACTTGAAACTATAAAGCAGACAATTAAGGAAGCAGACACACACACGCACTATTAAATAGTAACAAAACAGAGCTTACATAAACTAATTTATGATCAAAACCACACTAACCTTAGAGAGAGCAGAACTGGCTGCACATGAATAATTTACAGAATATAAAATGCAAAACGAATCCATTTCAGACATCATTACAAATGAAAAGGAAAGGAGAAAGAATGCAAGACCTGGGAATCGTCAATCCTTTGTCCTACCCCTCTTCTTGGACCTAATGCCTCTCCCAAGCAGCACCATTGAGCCACACTAGATTTTTGTACAAGAAGAAACGAATGCCTTCTGATTATGGATAACTTGGTTGAATAAAGATCCCCTCAATTGCTTAATTGTTCAAGTGGATCGAAAATAGACAGGGGCAGGGTGCACTTCCTGGTGTGGTTCCCACTTTATTTCCATCTTTCTGCTCTCTTGAATAATTGAGCAATTGAGGTGATCCAAATCCGAACATAATCCTTTGTCTCATTTTGTAGCAAGCAAAAATCAGTACCAGAACCCCATTTACAGATATCTTGTGCTTCACTAAATTTCTCAATTGCTAACAAAGTATTGAAAGCAAGATTATAATATTTGCATCCACATTTTTATCTTCCCGACATCAGATTCATGAGATTGGGATTATTGTACAAGGCACCAACGTCCCAATCATCAGCAGTGGAAGAATGAAGTGTCATGAGAGCAACTACAATAGATCTCATAGTTGGACGCAGTTGGGGATTTTCTTGTGTGCATGCTTTTGCAAGTTGAGCCATCTGCAAGACAAAAGCCATGCATTGAATAATTGAAATCAGCAACACAAACATTCTCATAGTCTGGAAATGTATGGATCTTGCAAATTGCTTAGAGAAATTAAAATGGTGAATTTTATGAAGGAATAAAAAAAAAATTAATTTGTAACCGGTATTTCAGAACTAAATAGGATACACCACCAATTCAATAGCAGGTCTCGTGTGTTTATCCCTCCAGAGTTTATCACAAAAGTTTCAATAAAACTTAAGAGAATTCTAATACCCAATGCACATACTTTCAAAACTGAGTCAATAGGGTAGTCATCCCCCAGCCTTGGGTCAACCAATTTGCGAAGATCTTCCGTAGGAGCAGGCTGATTAAGAACTCCATGAAACTGCATTACATGAAATATGAATAATGACTACTGACAATGCATGGAGCCTTAAGTTTAGATTACTGTAAAAACATAATGCTAATTGATCTTAAACTATTAATAATGTTATAATGATAATAATATTACAAATATCTAAGAGATGAAGATTCAGGAATGACCATTGCTACAAGGCCCTTTGAGTCAGCATCAGATTGAGTTGTCTTGACGATGGCTTCCTTGGCGGAAATAAGTTCAAAAAGAACAACTCCAAAAGCGTAGACATCAACCTTAGGAGAGACATCACCATACTGAGCATATCTGTGGATAAGAGCATAATACTCTTAATATTAACATAATGACGTAATAGTGAAGTTTTTACCTCTAATGAACCCTAAAATGTATTCCTGAACAACATGAATATACACTGTTCCCTATTCAATCATACTTCAAAAACTTATATGTAATTAAATAAGCAAGCAAGATAAGATGCACTTGCTAACAATGAAACTAGAATGGCTGCGTTCTCTTTCATTGAAAAAAGAGACTCGAGGCTTGTTTGGGAATTTCAGAGAGCGCAGTTGTCATCAATATAGTGGGGTAAGATAGCGTGGAGTGGGAAGAAAAGGGAAAGTTCTCTCTCTCTCTCTCTCTCTATATATATATATATATATTGCTTATACATTTAATCGAAATAATGATAAATAACCGAAGACACCTCTTAATATCAAGAATTCTTGTTATTATTGTTCATTTCTTGATTTAGCCATATGTTTTACAGCTCACTTTGTAAGCCATTGGCCGTAGATCTTTCATACAGTTTTGAGAGAATCAATACAATGAGTTTTCATCTCTCTCTGATCCTTTTTCTTCCTCAATTTCTCTCCTTTCCCCAACTTCGATGCCAATCAACAGCCCTGTCCCTATTTGGAAGTTAACTAAGTCATCTGTGGATTAGAGTGGGTCCAAAGTATGAGCTTTCAACATTAATTGTATAGAAAAGAAGGAAAGTGAGAGTATTCGAATGACAAAGGGTTGAATCACAATTAAAAAAAAAAAAAAGGGGTATGGCATGAGGAGGAGGCATTTTTAAGCTTGTCCGTACCCACACTATTCTGAAGTTTTAACCATCCAAACAAGGGTTTGGGTTTTTCCACCACCTACACTGTCCTCCTAAACAAGCCCTCCCGTGGGCACGGGGGGGGGGGGGGGAAGAGAAGAAAAGATAAAGATAAAGGTTCTGAATCCAAAAAGGGCAGATGATGCATACTCTGGCGGCATATATCCAAATGTTCCCACAAGATGACCAGTGGGAAGTGATGAGTTTCCCACTTCAGCCAGTTTAGTTAATCCAAAATCTGCAACCTGCAAATATGAATATTTAGGAACATCTATAATAGCCCCAAAAATTAATATATAAGACAAACATCCTGATTATTTCAACCTTCCCATGGAAGCTGTTATCTATCAATATATTTGCCGACTTTATGTCACGGTGGATATACACAGGAACTGTATGCTCGTGAATATATTCAAGGCCTCTGGCAGAATCCAGAGCAATTTGAACTCGGGTAGACCATGGCAGCGGATCTCTTCCTGGCAACATTATGACATTGTATTACATGATTGCAATCCAAATGCAGAGTTAGTAGAAGAAACTACTTTAGCTGATCAAAAAAGAAGAAGAAGAAGAAGAAACCACATTAAGTTCTGATCTAACCTGTGCCACGCAGATGTTGACTTAAGTTTCCATTATCAATGTATTCATAAACCAGGAAAAGAGAGTTCTCAGTGCAATATCCAATTAAGCGCACCTACATGGCATTAAGACATACATATTTATTAATTGAACAAGTATTCTTTAATATTTGACCTACAGTTCTAAGTATTCAAATTATGATTTCCTTCCACATACACAGATACGTACTATATAGAAAAGGCGGGCTTTTTAAAAAAAAAAAATTCCAACCGGTGAATTAGAAGTAATTTCCACGTCAATCAAGCATGAAAAATTTAAGAAAAATAGCAACAGCTATAAAATCAAATAGATTCATCTTCTGTCTATTTTAAAATTTTTTGTACCTCAATTTTGGGATAGATAGATGTGATACCAAACAACAGTGGATTAGTGGATTCAGTTAAGAACTCATACCGAAGGAAGTTATTCAATGGCTAGACACCAATGTCAATTAATCTCTACTCATACAGATGGCACCATCTGCGTTTATGTCTTTGATCACAAACAGAAGCACAAAACACAACAATAATAGGCCAAACAAATGCTCGTAAGAGAAGTAACAATGGCAGTGACATAATGCACTTTTTCCATTGAAATTTTCCACCTGCTTCCTACATCACCAGGTATTTAAAAGCACTGTAAATTCTTATAGTTTGAGTGACTTAGTATACCAGGTTAAGGTGATGAACATTTGTTAGGACTTTTAATTCAGCTAGAAATTCTCTTGTTGCTTGCATATCCATCTTCTTGATTGCAGCTTTCTGCATGGAAAAATCATTCGAGTGAGCTTATTTAGGAGAATATACAATTCACATTTAAGGGAAAACATGGTCTAGCTATAAAGCACAAGCAATTATTGATCCATAATAAGAGCTTTATCAAGTAGTATGTAATTCTGCATGAATATTCTCCTCAACAACAACACATTTTTTTCTTTCATTAATTCATTCACTGATTTAGGTATCATGTCATTATATCTTTCATTATATGTAAAACCACAAAAAATGTTCTCAGCAAAACAGAAACAAAATCCAAGAGTTGGGGGAAAAAAGAGAGAGAGAGAGATTCTGTGTGAAGGATAAATATTGTCCAAACTGTTCCCCTACCCTGTATTCATGTTCTTTCCTCAGTTGGGCTGTTAAGGTATACTAAAGCAGTTTCTCTTAATCCTGCTAATCTATCAATTCCAGCTACCCTTCCACAATTGACACAAACAAAAGAAGATTCTGTTTGACTTGCTCATGCATATCACAGACAGAGTAGATATGGTCTCATCTTTACTCTTAAATTGGCAAAAACAAATAATTTAATCAGACCCAAACATTCATCAATCAATTATTAACAAACCAGAACAATATATGCGTTACTACCTCGCCTCTCAGCTCTGCATAATAGACAGCACCAAAGCCTCCTTGACCAATTTTATTAGCCAAACTGAAGTTATTGGTGGCAGTAGCTAGTTCTTCATATGAGAACTCCACTGATTTGTCCACTGTGATGCCAGTAGGACCACCATATCCTGAAGTTTCAGATTCAACATTAGCAGAGGCTTCATCTAACAACAGAAAGTAAAGTGACAATATGTGGAATTACTATCTTTAATTAATTTCTTAGAATGTGCAATAGAAAGAAAATAAATTGCAATGAAAGGCACAGCAAAGGATAATCTAGTGCAGCTGGAACAGCTTTCAAGTCATGTCAACGAAAACACAAGGGCTGGTTAGAAGGGATCATCGATTAGTTTATTTCTCCCAAGACCCCAATATTTCTCGTTCACTATTTTCTAGGAACATGGGGCCACCCTGAATGACGAACAAAAAATATCTACATAAAAAATTTTAGTAACAGCACCAGATACAGTAAAATTTTCCCTTTTGGGATTGTCGACTACAGATAAGGATAATGTGACATAATTAAACAGTCAAATGAGGTCTTTTGAGCTGGATATTATACGTATTGTAAAGTAAGTTATAGAAGAACTATTGAATCAAGTAAAATCTTCAACACCTTTTCTTTAGCCATGTCTAAAGGGAAATGGTAGAAGGTTTGAAAGAGGAAGGGAGTGATTGAATCAAAATAAGTACACTCTTCCAAACATGAGCAAAGAACCCTTGAAAATACTCAGAGTTAACTTTCAGAAATGGTAGAAGGACAAAAGGAAGGAGCTGATTGGATCAATTACATGTAATTACAGGACTAAAAGTCTTACCCTTCTCTTCTTCAACAGTGAACTCTTGGAACTCTTGAGAGATTAATTTTGTTTCAGCCATTTTCTTTCGGAAATATCCAAAATATATAGAAGCTGCCAACAGCAGAAGTCCAGCTACGACGCCAATAGATATTCCAGCAATAACCCCGCCAGACAGACCTGCTTATGAGGAATTAACTTCAGTTTTTTTTAGCACAAGCTGACCATTGACAGATATGAATGTCAAACTGAAGAGACAACGATCAAACAACCAGCTTTCTGAGAAGAGAAAAAAGCAAACCACCTGCTCTGGAACTGCAGAGTAAAAAGAAACAATATCACTGATAATTGTCCATTGAAGAATGGAAATGTTACACAACCAAAGTGCTGATAGCAATGCAAAGAGAAACACTTACCTAGACTCCATTGGAACGTAGATGCCATTTTGATCTGGAAAATAAAAGGAAAAATGAGACTGCGATGTTGAAAAATATAGAAGTTACCATGTAAGCTGCTTGTAAAAACTAGAAAGCATTAAACAGAAAAAATTACTATTTTTGCACTAAATGCTTCATAAAACTTGCCAGACGAAATCACCTTTTCCTGATGTTAACAAAAACCAAACCCTATTCATTCCATCAACATCATTTTCAGGCAGAAAGCAGAAAGCCTAATTATATAATCCAGATTTGATACTATACGGGCTCCAAGTTAGCATTAAACAAGTTTCATAAATGGAAACCTAATCTGAGGCCATGTGCAAACATACCTTTGAATTGATAACAGAAGACTAAGAAGAAAAATTGCAATTGGATATATGTTACCGCTTAGCATCACATACTGGGGTGTTTGGAAAAGATTTTCCAAGTGCCATGTGTTTATTGAAGAATTTTATAGCTATCACACTTAAACCATAAGGTCTTTTCAAGACTTATAACCATTAGAAGCAAAAGCAGAATATACCTTTGCCTGGTATATAAACCAATCCGCTCCCTTGGCTGAAATTCACACCAGGATTATACCTCTGCAGCAACCCAGCGTCAAGCTTCTCATTACTGGCAATTGATTCCAAAGTATCCTCAGGCCTAAGTGGCCATGTGATGAACAATCCATAGAGCTTTGATACTTCGCTGTTACCACAAGAACAATTAACAGCAACATTAAGTGTTCCACTTGCAGGTATTGTGTCGCCATTGAACTTCCTCAGTAACTCAACCGTAGTCAAATTGGAATAGTACGTCTCAGCAATAGTCTTGTAGGTATCCCCTCGGTTAATCTCGTACCGAAACATATGACCCAGATATCCATCTTCAAGACAATCACATGGAAACGGGATGTTGATTCTTGTAGTGGATTGGACATAATCTCTGCTGATTGTTTGGTCTTTGTTGTAGCTGATGATGTCGTTTTCGTCTGTCAGAATCTGGGATCGCACTTGTTGTGTGATGAATGAGAGATTGGAACCTGGCCAAACGTAGTAAGAACCTAGAGCAAGATCACAACCCTTGCTGCAACTGGACTCTGCTCCGGGAGAAACTGAAGCGAAGAAGAAGATGAAGAAGAAAGCAGAAATCCATGTTTGGGTCCATCAAGTGCGAGAGGAAGTTGAAAATTGAGAAAACCCAGGAGCAGATAAACCAAAAAAATGAACCAACCAGGAATTAAAAAAGAGAGAAGCTTTCTAGATTATTTTAATGGGGAATGTGAAAGAGGAAGAAAATTTGGAGCGTTTAACCGACCTGGCTAATGAAATGCCATTTGAGCTATGGATGAGAAAATTCAAAACCTGCGCGTCAAATATGTCATCAGCATTAACTAACAAAACGCCACCTACTTGTACGGTCAATTCCAGCTGCCTTTATTTTACGCATGGCGTAGA
Source organism: Neltuma alba (assembly GCF_004799145.2). Taxonomy (NCBI): domain Eukaryota; kingdom Viridiplantae; phylum Streptophyta; class Magnoliopsida; order Fabales; family Fabaceae; genus Neltuma; species Neltuma alba. Next base: position 2,494 of record NW_021636076.1, on the reverse strand, counting down.
GAAATGGGAAGGGAACAGGGAAGCATGGCCTGCTTAGCAGATTGTCAAATCCAGTGAAAGTTTTTTTTTTTTTTAACTAAAGTCTTGTTAGAGACAATCCTACTTGAGACACTGTCAAGAGCACCTCTTCTAACAGGAACTCGAACTTTGATTTGCTACGTTATGAGAAACTAGTCTATTCCGCTAGACCCAAACCTGTTAGCAATCCAATAAAAGTTAATAAGCTTGCTCCAAAGTTTCTGCATGTGTGATGCTTATGACGTTAATTGGAGAATTGAATTTCAAAGTGAATTCGTTGACCCGTAATTTGGTATTTAAATATATTTAAAACATAAGATATTGGTAAAAAATAAAAAAAAGATAAATTAATTATAAAAATATGAGTTTATATTTCTAAAATACTTGTATATGCCATTAAATGATATATCAGTTTTGAAGTTAAGTAAATTAGTTTTAGAAAAATAAAATTAGAAACATAAAATGAAATGAAATCTTCTACTTTAATATTAAAGTTAATTCTAACTAATTCTTATTATAGGAATAGAATAAAGTATCATTTTTAAATTAGTCTGCTCTATAATTTAGTTGTGCAAGAAATCATGTAAATTAATTTAATGTTGTCTGGTTTATCAGGAGTAGAAATGAAAGGAATAAAATAAGTTCAATGTCCAATGCAGCAATTTGGACGTTTGAAGTCAAATTCAATGGGCTAAAAGTTACGTATCTTCCAGAAAATTACAATTAAATCCCCCCCCCAAAAGAAAACAAGTGCTAAAAATTATTATTTTCTATTCTGAAATTTATGATACATATTGCTTAAATTGTTATTAAGATTTTTTAATAATCATTTTTTGGACTTAATTATAATTCTTAAGATCAGACAAAACCAAAAAGTGTTTGAATAAAATAAACAGATATCTAAGGATGATAATTTTCATTTGAGATCAAGCATCTTTATTATAGATTTTTTCCAAAAAAAAAAAAAGACATTGTACAACTAAAAAACCAGCCAGGTTCATATATTACCAATAAGTCAACTAGTTTTTATTACTTTGGGCAGAGATTAATAACAAACAATTTTATCATCTTAAAAAGTTGTATAAAAGCAAGCTGAAGACCCGTTTGTTTAAGAACATAATTAATTCAAAGAGATAAGATTCAATTCTGCTTTGGAAATTTTCACATAGGATTTATAGGTATCTAAAAAAAATTGTAGCTTCAATGTTGTCGAATAAGCATTAAAATAGAAACAATATCGTCCAACTTCATCAATAGCCGAAGAAGACACATGCCACGTTATGCCACATACGATGCCACAGGGACATGAGTGTTTTTTTTTTTTTTGGGATCATTTTTATTCGAAAGTTTTTGTGAAAGAGCAATGTTGTACCAAAAATATTTGGAAAAAAAAACCAATATCACCCATATTTAATACTCCTCCGGTCCTTAATATAAGATCCAATTGTTAAGTTGATTTTGATTATAAATATAAGACCCATTTATCATATTATCAATTTTTCTAAATTATCTTTCTAGATACTTCCTTAACCACAATCAAGTAGAAGAGGGAGATGCGATATTAAGAAGATAATTATAGTGTTTTAGGAAAAACGTGTCATATTTCTTAAATTAACTAACTTACCAAACTTCCTTAATCTAATCAAATTAGTTAAATAGATCTTATATTAAGGACGGGGGAGAGTAACAAATGAATAACAAGCCTATGAAGACGGATCAAGACGCAAAGAAAGAAAAATAACAGAAACGATCATGACATAAGAGTACCACCCAAGCACATCAGCTGCAGACCATCTTCACCACTCATACGATGGCTTGGTTTAAACAAGAGAACAGCAATGGAGAAAATCAATCCACCATGAGATCCAACAAAGCTACCTCTCATGCATATCAATTGCAGGTAACTCCAAACATCAAGTTATATCATTTAAGCTGTTACAAGAATGAGGAATGATAACAAGCAAGTCATGGACACAGTGAGGTAGCCCAAAGAGTTAATGCTGATTGCTGAACATATTTGTAAAATATTATATGATGACATTTGAATAATTTCTATCAGACCCAAATAAAAACTGTGTGATAACAACATGTGCTATTTGACATGTTGGATGAGATAAGGTATATTTGCCTATTAAATCACCTGAAGACAGCAAACATGAAGGACACTGGTGTGAGGCCTATAAAATCATCTGAAGTCATAAAAATCAAGCTTTTGAGTTGATGCTTAATGTAAAAATCATTAAGGAATGTGATGAAACTAAATGGAAGAAAGCAAAAATAGAAACAAAGATCTTGTCCCACAAAAAAATACATGAAATTTAGTAATCCATTACTGCAAAATGTGTAATTGCTAGCGACGAAATCCTTCTTCTAGCTAATGCATATTGGTATTGCAATTATTAAACTCTAAACCAATATTACAAAAACTACAATGGCCCAAAACTTATAAAACAACTATCCAATAGCCATATCATCT